>NW_020838222.1:0-28167 GCF_003676395.1 Aethalodelphis obliquidens | reverse complement strand
TTGGATTCTGTTTGCTAGTATTTTGTTGAGGATTTTTGCATCTATGTTCATCAGTGATATTGGCCTGTAGTTTTCTTTCTTTGTGACAACCTTGTCTGGTTTTGGTATCAGGGTGTTGGTGGCCTCGTAGAATGAGTTTGGGAGTGTTCCTCCCTCTGCTACATTTTGGAAGAGTTTGAGAAGGATAGGTGTTAGCTCTTCTCTAAATGTTTGATAGAATTCGCCTGTGAAGCCATCTGGTCCTGGGCTTTTGTTTGTTGGAAGATTTTTAATCACAGTTTCAATTTCAGTGCTTGTGATTGTTCTGTTCATATTTTCTATTTCCTCCTGATTCAGTCTTGGCAGGTTGTGCCTTTCTAAGAATTTGTCCATTTCTTCCAGATTGTCCATTTTATTGGTATAGAGTTGCTTGTAGTAATCTCTCATGATCTTTTGTATTTCTGCAGTGTCAGTTGTTACTTCTCCTTTTTCATTTCTAATTCTATTGATTTGAGTCTCCTCCCTTTTTTTCTTGATGAGTCTGGCTAATGGTTTATCAATTTTGTTTTTCTTCTCAAAGAACCAGCTTTTAGTTTTATTGATCTTTGCTATCATTTCCTTCATTTCTTTTTCATTTATTTCTGATCTGATCTTTATGATTTCTTTCCTTCTGCTAACTTTGGGCTTTTTTTGTTCTTCTTTCTCTAATTGCTTTAGGTGCAAGGTTAGGTTGTTTATTCAAGATGTTTCCTGTTTCTTAAGGTAGGATTGTATTGCTGTAAACTTCCCTCTTAGAACTGCTTTGGAGCATCCCATAGATTTTGGGGCATTGTGTCTCCATTGTCATTTGTTTCTAGGTAATATTTATTTCCTCTTTGATTTCTTCAGTGATCACTTCGTTATTAAGTAGTGTATTGTTTAGCCTCCATGTGTTTGTATTTTTTACAGATCTTTTCCTGCAATTGATATCTAGTCTCATAGCGTTGTGGTTGGAAAAGATACTTGATACAATTTCAATTTTCTTAAATTTACCAAGGCTTGATTTGTGACCCAAGGTATGATCTATCCTGGAGAATGTTCCATGAACACTTGAGAGAAATGTGTATTCTGTTGTTTTTGGATGGAATGTCCCATAAATATCAATTAAGTCCATCTTGTTTAATGTATCATTTAAAGCTTGTGTTTCCTTATTTATTTTCATTTTGGATGATCTGTCCATTGGTGAAAGTGGGGTGTTAAAGTCCCCTACTATGAATGTGTTACTGTCGATTTCACCGTTTATGGCTGTTAGTATTTGCCTTATGTATTGAGGTGCTCCTATGCTGGGTGCATAAATATTTACAATTGTTATATCTTCTTCTTGGATCGATCCCTTGACCATTATGTAGTGTCCTTCTTTGTCTCTTGTAATAGTCTTTATTTTAAAGTCTATTTTGTCTCATATGAGAACTGCTACTCCAGCTTTCTTTTGGTCTCCATTTGCATGAAATATCTTTTTCCATCCCCTTACTTTCAGTCTGTATGTGTCTCTAGGTCTGAAGTGGGTCTCTTGTAGACAGCATATATATGGGTCTTGTTTTTGTATCCATTCAGCCAATCTGTGTCTTTTGGTGGGAGCATTTAGTCCATTTACATTTAAGGTAATTATCAATATGTATGTTCCTGTTCCCATTTTCTTAATTGTTTTGGGTTCGTTATTGTAGGTCTTTTCCTTCTCTTGTGTTTCTTGTCTAGAAAAGTTCCTTTAGCAGTTGTTGTAGAGCTGGTTTGGTGGTGCTGAACTCTCTCAGCTTTTGCTTGTCTGTAAAGGTTTTAATTTCTCCATCAAATCTGAATGAGATCCTTGCTGGGTAGAGTAATCTTGGTTGCAGGTTTTTCTCCTTCATCACTTTAAATATGTCCTGCCAGTCCCTTGTGGCTTGCAGAGTTTCTGCTGAAAGATCAGCTGTTAACCTTATGGGGATTCCCTTGTGTGTTGTTTGTTGTTTTTCCCTTGCTGCTTTTAATATGTTTTCTTTGTATTTAATTTTTGACAGTTCGATTAATATGTGTCTTGGTGTATTTCTCCTTTGATTTATCCTGGATGGGACTCTATGTGCTTCCTGGACTTGATTAACTATTTCCTTTCCCATATTAGGGAAGTTTTCAACTATAATCTCTTCAAATATTTTCTCAGTCCCTTTCTTTTTCTCTTCTTCTTCTGGAACCCCTATAATTCGAATGTTGGTGCGTTTAATGTTGTCCCAGAGGTCTCTGAGACTGTTCTCAGTTCTTTTCATTCTTTTTTCTTTATTCTGCTCTGCAGCAGTTATTTCCACTATTTTATCTTCCAGGTCACTTACCCGTTCTTCTGCCTCAGTTATTCTGCTATTGATCCCATCTAGAGTATTTTTTATTTCATTTATTGTGTTGTTCATCATGGTTTGTTTCATCTGTAATTCTTCTAGGTCCTTGTTAAATGTTTGTTGCATTTTGTCTATTCTATCTCCAAGATTTTGGATATCTTTACTATCATTATTCTGAATTCTTTTTCAGGTAGACTGCCTATTTCCTCTTCATTTGTTAAGTCTGGTGAGTTTTTATTTTGCTCCTTCATCTGCTGTGTTTTTCTGTCTTCTCATTTGGCTTATCTTACTGTGTTTGGGGTTTCCTTTTTGCAGGCTGCAGGTTCGTAGTTCCCGTTGTTTTTGGTGTCTGTCCCCAGTGGCTAAGGTTCGTTCAGTGGTTTGTGTAGGCTTCCTGGTGGAGGGGACTAGTGCCTGTGTTCTGATGGATGAGGCTGGATCTTGTCTTTTTGGTGGGTAGGTCTACGTCTGGTGGTGTGTTTTGGGGTGTCTGTGGACTTATTATGATTTTAGGCAGCCTCTCTGCTAATGGGTGGGGTTGTGTTCCTGTCTTGCTAGTTGTTTGGCATAGGATGTCCATCACTGTACCTTGCTGGTCATTGAGTGAAGCTGGGTGCTGGTGTTGAGATGGAGATCTGTGGGAGATTTTTGCCGTTTGATATTATGTGGAGCTGGGAGGTCTCTTGTGGACCAGTGTCCTGAAGTTGGCTCTCCCACCTCAGAGGCACAGCACTGACTCCTGGCTGCAGCACCAAGAGCCTTTCATCCACACGGCTCAGAATAAAAGGGAGAAAAAGTAGAAAGAAAGAATTGGTAGAAGTAGAAAGAAAGAAAGAAGGGAGGGAGGGAGGGAGGGAGGAAGGAAGGAGGGAGGGAAGGAAGGAAAAGCAGAAAGAAAGAAGATAAAGTAAAATAAAGTAAAGTAAGATCAAATAAAGTTATTAAAATAAAAAATTATTATTAAGAGAAAAAAAAAAGAGGAAAAAACGGCCAGATAGAACCCTGGGACAAATGGTGGAAGTAAAGATATATAGACAAAATCTCACACAGAAGCATATACATACACACTCACAAAAAGAGGAAAAGGGGAAAAAATTCATAAATCTTGCTCTTAAAGTCCACCTCCTTAATTTGGGATGATTCCGTTGTCTATTCATATATTCCACAGATGCAGGTACATCAAGTTGATTGTGGAGCTTTAATCCGCTGCTTCTGAGGCTTCTGGGAAAGATTTCCCTTTCTCTTCTTTGTTCGCACAGCTCCCGGGGCTCAGCTTTGGATTTGGCCCCACCTCTGCGTGTAGGTCGCCGGAGGGCCTCTGTTCTTCGCTCAGACAGGACGGGGTTAAAGGAGCCGCTGATTCGGGAGCTCTGGCTCACTCAGGCCATGGGGAGGGAGGGGCACGGAGGGCGGGGCGAGCCTGCAGCGGCAGAGGCCGGCATGACGTTGCACCGGCCTGAGGCGCGCAGTGCCTTCTCCCGGGGAAGTTTTCCCTGGTCCCGGGACCCTGGCAGCAGCGGGCTGCACAGGCTCCCCGGAGGTGGGTGTGGATAGTGACCTGTGCTTGCACACAGGCTTCCTGGTGGCGGCAGCAGCAGCCTTAGTGTCTCATGCCCGTCTCTGAGGTCCGCGCTGTTAGCTGCGGCTCGCGCCCATCTCTGGAGCTCCTTTAAGCAGGGCTCTTAATTCCCTCTCCTCGCGCACCAGGAAACAAAGAGGCAAGAAAAAATCTCTTGCCTCTTCGGCAGGTCCAGACTTTTCCCCTCCCGGCTAGCCGTGGCGCACTAAACCCCTGCAGGCTGTGTTCACGCCGCCAACCCCAGTCCTCTCCCTGCGCTCGGAACGAAGCCTGAGCCTCGGCTCGCAGCCCCGCCCGCCCCGGCGGGTGAGCAGACAAGCCTCTCGGGCTGGTGAGTGCCGGTCGGCACCGATACTCTGTGCGGGAATCTCCCCGCTTTGCCCTCCGCACCCCTGTTGCTGCTCACTCTCCCGCGGCTCCAAAGCTTCCCCCCTCCGCCACCCACAGTCTCCGCCTGCGAAGGGGCTCCTAGTGTGTGGAAACATTTCCTCCTTCACAGCTCCCTCCCACTGGTGCAGGGCCGTCCCTATGCTTTTGTCTCTGTTTACTTTTTTCTTTTGCCCTACCCAGGTATGTGGGGGGGTTTCTTGCCTTTTGGGAGGTCTGAGGTCTTCTGCCAGCGTTCAGTAGGTGTTCTGTAGGAGTTGTTCCACGTGTAGATGTATTTCTGGTGTATCTGTGGGGAGGAAGGTGATCTCCGCGTCTTACTCTTCCGCCATCTTCCCGGAAGTCCCTCGAGTGAATTTCTGATCCTCAGTTACAGTCAGCTTCTGGTGTGGGTGGGTCAGATTTGGGGACATCAGATGGCTTGGCAAGGTTCTTGTTGCCACATAATTTAATTCATGAATTATCATCTATTTCATCCTACTACTCTTTCTCTAATTTGATTTTTCTCCTTAGCCACCAAATCATTTTAATGAATACCAATTGTGAAAAGCATATTGTGATGTAAATATGGTAAAATGAGAACAATTTGATCATTGAAATTCCAAAGACTTTTTCACATATCTTTGATTAGACCGTTAGCTAGCTGTAGATCTATAAAAGGCATTCTATTCTAGAGCATAAGATGCCTGTACTAACCAAAAACGCTTAATATCACTTGGATTGTGTGATGTGTAATGTCAGGCTTCAGAGAACTTCTATTCGTTCTCAGAAGGGAATGAAACAGAATGCCCATGACAAAGCACAAACGAGACAATTTTATATGTAGCATTTAAAGTGTGAACCACAACAATCTTTTTAAAAAGGTAGCTGGGCAGAGGTAAGGCTGAGGAGAAAATTGAAATAAAATGTGTATTTCATGAATTTATTTCATAACTATATCTTATACTACAGACCTTCCAAATCTATCACTTTATCTCAAAGGTGGTTGGGGGCTGGTAGGAGAGAGTCAAGCACATTCTCAGGGTATCTCAAAATCACCGTAAATCATTAACAGACATTTCCTCATCACCTCTATGAATGATGGAAACAATAAGCTTGTAGGGCTGGAGAGATGGCAGGCAGAGGCTCTCTCCTTAAAGAGTTGACAGTATAGTGTGAAGACAAGCAAGTGGTGAGTCATCACAATTCAGGGTGGGAAGTAGAATGATATTTTATGCAAAGGTGTGTTTATTTTTTAAATTTTTATTGGAGTATAGTTGATTTACAGTGCTGTGTTAGTTTCAGGTGTACACTGAAGTGAATTAGTTATACATATACCTATATCCTCTCTGTTTTAGATTCCATTCCCATATAGGTCATTACAGAGTATTGAGTATTCCCTGTGCTATACAGTAGGTCCTTATTAGCTATCTATTTTATATATAGTAGTATGTATATGTCCATCCCAATCTCCCAGTTTATCCTCCCTCCCTTTTTCCCCCTTGGTAACCATAAGTTTGTTTTCTACATCTGTGACTCTATTTCTGTTTTTTAGATAAGTTCATCTGTACCATTTTTTTAGATGCGTGACTTTGCTAAGAATGGGGTGCCAGGAAAGGTGTCCTCCAGTCTTTGATGTCTTGAATCTCAAACAGAAGGAGATACCTGATGGAGAAAATTCTAGGAAGAGGAACAACGTATTTGAAGACGTATGTTTGAAAGATTGAGATGGCCTAAGACCTACAGTAGGCAGTGCATCATGGTTGAGTTGTAAGCAAATAATGGGGAATGTCAAACATTTTTGTTATGATGCTTGACTCAGCATCAAGGACAGATCTGGCCTGGAGAACAGACTAGAAGCAGGCAGTACCATTACAAACCAGTAACCCAGATGAAGACAAATGGCTCAATGGGATATGGAGCCCAAACTAGAGGACAAGGGGAAAAGCCATTTGCCCAAGTTTCACATTCACAAAGAGCCTACATGTTTAGATTTTCCGTGTTATTTCCAAATGAATTTATACCAAATATATGGGTGTTAGATTTTTTATTTAAGTATAAACATGAGTCTGTATTATAATTTTATAACTCTTTGGACATACCTTCATTTTTTGAATATGTAAACCATAAAAAGTAGAAGAGGGCCGCACCTCCCTGGTCCTGCTGTCAGGAAAAATGGAAGAAAATGTTAGATTTGAGGGTTCTTTAACCTGTGCAGGTGAAATGTCTTGCCCAGGTTTGTACAGTTGGCTCATGGAGAGACAGCAACGTAGCAATGCCCTTTTCAACCCGAATGCCCTGTTTTTATATTCCTTATGTCAGAGCAGCAAAAAAACTAATCTAAGTTTCAACTACACAACCACATACAAACATTACTATTATTTTTAACTTTTTATTTTGTATTGGAGTATAGTTGATTAACAATGTTGTGTTAGTTTCAGGTGTACAGCAAAGTGATTCAGTTATATGTATACATGTATCTATTCTTTTTCAAATTCTTTTCCCCTTTAGGTTGATTGTCATACTGAGTGAAGTAAGTCAGACAGAGAAAGAAAAATATATGCTATCATTTATATGCAGAATGTAAAAAAAAATGATACAAATGAACTTATTTACAAAACAGAAACAGACTCATAGACTTAGAGAACGAACTTATGGTTACCGGGGGGGAAGGGATAGTTAAGGAGTTTGGTATTGACATGTACACACTGCTATATTAAAAACGAATAAACAGTAAGGACATACTGTCAAGAATTACTATTTGTTTGATGCTTACCACTGTGATGGAGAGAACAGAAAAAGACAATGATATATATTTTTTTGAGGTGAGAAGGCATACGTGCTAAATAAGGTAATGGGGAAAAAAATGGTGGTTAGTTTCAATTAGAGAAAGAGATTAAATAGCCAGTGAAATAGATTAACATTACAGTGGAGGAATTATAGACAAGTAGAACCATCCAGGCCTGGGGTAGTAACAGATAGCATGGTTCCCCCTTGTCCTCCAAATTCGGCCTTGCCCTTATCTTGTTAAGGACCCTTAGAAATTTTCTATTTCTTATACACATTTAAGATTGCTCGATTTAAATAAGCATCGTATTCTAGGTCTTTATTTTGTAGGTTAACTTGCAAATGCAGTTATTTAAATGAGTAGAACAGATAGTGGAACAAATCTAAATGTAGCCACTCTGAGTGGGTAGTAAAGGATTAAAAAAAAAATAAAACCTGGCAAATCCCATTGATGGATGCAAATCTTAAAGAGTTTATGCAATGGTGACACAGATTTTCAAATAGCTAATATTTGGGCACCTGTAGATTAACATTCAGTAAACTTACAACTTCAAAAGATCTGCCCAGGTTGGATGCATTATTTTCCCATCAACTGTATTAACCACTGCCACAGCTGAAAAGACAAACAAATCACAAACATCCGAGAAAGAGATGAATTAACATGAGGAGGAGAAAATCTGCTGGCTGCAACCGATACAGCTTTCCCTTTCTTTCTACTGGACTGTCTCCAATCCACCCTAAATTGCTGAACTGACATGTGGTGAACTTGGACGACCCAGAAGAGGCGAAACACATCCAGCTGTGCGAATCTGGCAGTCTGCTCTTTCACCTGGTATTTTTGGAGAGCAGATCCCTTGCCACACTTTTGGATCAATCAGTTTTCGTAAGTTAAATGATTTCCCAGTTTCCTGGCACAGGCAATGAAAACCTATCTCAGGAAAGATGGAGTTCATATAGCAGACTTGCAAGTTATTCCTCATCCAGTGGGCCTGAATGAGTGTAAACTGCAGAACTGTAGAATTTGTTTTATTTCTTTGATTGCCTTTGCTCCTCCTGAAAAGGAGGAGCTAGGTAATAGTTTGGGGATTCTTTTATAGAATTCCTATAGTGTAGATTTTAATTTCTCTGGAAGGTTTAAAGCATAACACAGCGTTTTCCCAGCACACGTATTCATTCTGTCCCATATTTGAATGTTGAAGGCATTTGTGCTCTATCCCGGAGCTCAAAATCTCTGTGCTTTTCGACCCATATCAGCTACAGCCCAGTTCTTTTCATCTTCTCAGGTATTCAACTGATAACTGTTGGCATACTTTCATTGAAAAGCAATGAGAGTATTGGAAACTTCCTCCTCTTTGCGTTCTAAGCATTTATAATCCTATAGAAAAGGTAGAAAATGTAATCAAGGTATTGCACTGTATTGCAGGATATCACAGATGGTTTAGGAAAAATGAAAGAGAGCAGAAAGATATTTATTTCTAGTTGGGGGGTCAGGAATGAACCATTGATGATGAATAAAAGAGCCCGTTAATAAGTAAGTGGACAGAAAACGGTGTAAACTATGAGGGAGCACGCAGAGCCAGAGATCTCAGGCTGTGTGTCGGAAACTCGGGGCGGTCCCCGGTGGCTGGAGAGAACATGCGTGCACCGCTGGGGAGTCACTCTCAGTGCAAATCAACACACTTCATTGAGCAACGACAGGCACTTTTGGAAAAGTTGGTCAAGACCAAGCCTTGCAGGTACTGGAAGCTGAAGGTGGGAGTTCGGGCCTTAACCCACTGGTTACCCGCTGGTACCTCAGGCTGGCAGGAAGCACCTTGTGCCTGCCGTTCCAAACGTCCCAGGTGTGCTTTCCTTGTCTCTTCTTCAAGACCACAGCCAAAGGAGTTACTAATTATTTCCTCCATACGACACAAGCTCTCCTCTCTTTTTGAATTTGCTGCTTTCTTTCCTGAGCCATTTTCTTGTCTCTACTTCTCGTGCAAATTGGAAGACTTGCCACCGCCTCTGCCCACCTTTTCTCCATTTCCTCCCTGGGCCCTACCTTTGAAGCGCATCTAAAGTCATACACAACCTTGTTGACAGTCGTTATTTTCTAATACGTATTAAGGTGAAGTATGGACGTATCTTACCTACCCAATTATAAGAACATGGAGGAACATCTTTGTTCATGTGTTTTCTGTGTATACCTCCAGAAATGAGCAGTCAGCTACACATGGAAACTCAGTAAATATTAGTTGGATGGATAAATGAATGGGGAGAAAGTTGGAGCATAGGGACCACACGATATGTTTGGAAGGTTAACTTTAAAACAAAATTCTACAGCTAAAATTCCTTTACATTATGAAAGTGGATGTCTTTTGGTGCATAACTATAATAAAGGCACATTGATTTTATAATAATAAAATCATATGGGTTGGCAACGGAATGTGGAGTTAAGTTTGGATAAGAGAGCATAGTTAATGAAATGCATTATTTCCAGGATTATCTATCTTAAACTACAAAGTATGTACTAACAAATTGAAGTCAGTTATTAAAACATGTTTCCAAGATCTATATTATATATAGTTTCTTCAAATTTTCAAGAAACAACACAAATCATGGGAATGACATTTAAGGAATATTTACTGCATTTAATCTTTTATTGCAAACATTGCTTTAAATTTTATGCTATGGTTTCTACAATTAAATTTTGAAAATGTATTTCAAATTTTATTTGGTATGATAATACATACTGAGTTTTAATATTCAAAATTCTGAGTTGGCGATACCTTTCTTAATATATGAAAAAAACAAGGGTATAGTAATTATGTCCTGTATACTTTTGATAATTGATTAGAACATGTGTGGACAAATAGAGAACATAGGGCTACATATGGTTTCATAACTTATTTTCTACTTCAGAGGTAAACAACACATCTTCCTAAATTATACTCTTCTGTAGCTTTTAAATTGTAATTCTAGCAATCAATTTAAAAATAGTGGAGTCTAAATTACTTTGAGATTAAAACATGCCAGTAAATAAATATAATGAATTGTTGGTTCAATTCCTAATTGAACTGCAGAGGCTCTCATTTTGCAAATTGAGAAGCTAAGCTCACTGTTTTGAAAAGGGGATTAAGTAATTAAAGAATTTTATCAAGAGCAAGGCTGATATATTCTAAGTGGAGACGCTCTACTTCTCCAAATGGTCTAAGACATAATATGATCAACTATTTTTTTTTTCCAAATGTGCCTGCCAACAACTCGGGATTAGGAAAAGTACTAGACTAAACACCAAATCAGAAAGAGTACACAGATATTTAGAGTCTGAACTAGAAGAAATAGGAAACCTGATGACTAGAAAATAGTAAATTTCAACCCATTCATTGTTCTACTGGTTCCAACGTAAGGTAATCAAAATTCTTTAGAGTCTGGGAAAAGGACCATTAACTTATGACAAAGTGGGAACTTTATGAACAAATTTTAAATACATGAAGACATCAGTGTGACTTAGATGAAGTAGATCACACTATGTCCAACCATAAGAGTGCTGGTCTGTAGATTAAAATCACTTGGTTAAAAATAAAAATCTCCCGCAATAACAGCTTTTGCATAATGGGAAAATAATAATTGCTTTCTCTACATACTGATAGTGTAATATTTGTTGTCAGTTGTTCTTTTTTGATCCCTAGTGTGTCAAGGGTCACAGAATGCTGGACCCTTCTTTCCAGAGACTTACTGATGGATAAAACAACCCAGAAACTGTGGGCAGGACACATACAGGTTGCTGGGATCTCTTTAGCATCACAGGAGTTATTTGTGGAGGATTATCCACAGGTTAAATGGTACAACTCCTGAGGCAAAGTAAAGAGCTTCTCCAAAAGCACAGAATTCCCCGGAAGCAGCTCTGTAGATTGGTTGAGTTTCTAGACAAAATAATAGAAGAATATGATTACGGATGAGAAAAATATGGACAAAAAAGTGTCAAAGAAGAGAGCAGAGCTAAGAAGAGAGATGGAAGTGTTTGTAATTGACAGGGATCTGGATTTGAATGCCTGGTAGAGAGGAAGCAAGATTAAAAAAAAAATCTGTCTCAATTAACTTTTTATTGAGTTATGATTAACATACAGTAGTATATTAGGGCTTCCCTGGTGGCGCAGTTGTTGAGAGTCCGCCTGCCGTTGCAGGGGACACGGGTTCGTGTCCCGGTCCGGGAGGATCCCACGTGCCGCGGAGTGGCTGGGGCCGTGAGCCATGGCCGCTGAGCCTGCGCGTCCGGAGCCTGTGCTCCGCAATGGGAGAGGCCACAGCAGTGAGAGGCCCGCGTACCGAAAAAAAAAAGTATATTAGTTTCAGGCATACAGCATAGAGATTCTTTATCCCTTCCTTTTACTTAATATGCTTGCATCCATGTGATGGATGGTGGGCATAAATGTTACATAGTAACTATGCTGCTCTGGGCTGCTGGGTGGTGTCAACAGTGCCACCCAGGAAGTGTGCTGTCACCCACGTTTCCATGTGCAAGGGGGGGTGTACTTTTTCAACTCAAACTCAAGCAGCATGTAATGTTTCCTGCCAAATGGGAATTTTGACTCATTCCACGATTTCTAGATGTCTAGCATTTTGAAAGATTAAGAAATTAAAAGGAAATCTATGTGTACATTAATCATTAAAAACATCTCTTGGGTACTTAATAGGACGCTCTGTATCTGCATCTCAGCAGCCCTTGATGGCCAGAATCAGAGCCAGAGCAGCAACTTTAAAATCTCTAAACATCAGCTTTCCTTGGGAGGAATGTGTTTTCAGGAAGATTTGTTAAAGGATGCATCATTCCATGGAATCTCAGTGCTCACTGTTTTTGGAGAATTCAGCACAGTGCAATACTAATAAATCAAAATAGTTCAAATCGGAATGTTGAAGAAGCTGGGGGTTGTTTCTACACGATGTTATTTCCTTCCCTCTGCACCTCCCTTTCTGTACCTTATTGTCCCCACCCACCCCAGGAGACAGTGTTTTTCTGACCTTCTCTCATCTCTCTTGCCTAACCTCCCCGGCCCACCCCGTCACCAGCTGTGTGAAATGCAGAGATTCCTTGGAACTAACCCTCATACCATAGCAGGGCCACTTGGTACAAACGCTTAAAAAATAAAGCATCCCTGGCCACACCTAAATGTACTGAACCAGATTCAAGAGGCCACTAGCAACATTTATTAGATTTTATGACTGTTCAAAGAGTAAACCATTTTCATATGTAAAGTGTCCCTAAAAGTCCTGCCCAGCCCACATGATTTTTTAAACATGAAAAGCACGGAATAAACGAGAAGCAGCCCTACAGATTTATCTTGAATTAGTCATGAGGGTAAGAAGGACTTTTATAGAATCTAATTTCCATTTATTTGCTAATTATAAAATGCCTATTGACCGACTCAGAAGTGAAATCCTAAGTGGATATAAGGGGCTCAAGTCACTGAAGTAATAACTTTATACTGGCGCTATCACAGACTCACGAAGTGCATTTTATATGTTTCAGAATAAATTATTGACACTCATCATATGACATTGAAATTAGAGTAGATGGTTGGCACAATGAATTGTAGAATTTGGCTTTGGTCTTAAGGATCCTTTAGTTCAGTGGTTTTCAAAAATGTCTTAAGTAATTTAAGTCGTATTTTTCAAATGAAATCTTACATAAGACCATGATATAAAATATTAATAAAAGTACAGTTGTTCTGGTTGAAGCAGGAAAAGGAGTCAAATGTAGTCAAATCTCTGATTCTACAGAAGAGGGGATGTAGACTCAGAGAGGCATTTAGTTTACAAAAGAAATCAGTAAGAAAACTGTGAATAAAACACATGTTGTTTGATCCTTGATCCAGACCTTTTTTGTCAGTAAAGTATGATCAATCAAGAGCAGATACCTGATAATAGGAAAATTAGATCATTTAGATTCAATGACTATTAGTTTGTGAGAGCTTTCATAACAAGGTACCACTGAAACTACAGAAATGTATTCTTTCGCAGTTCTGGAGGCTAGAACTTCAAGGTCAAGCTGTTTGCAGGGTTGGTTTCCTCCGAGGCCTCTCTCCCTGGATTGTAGACGGTCATCTCCTGTGTCCTCACATGGCCTCTCCTCTGTGTGTGCCTGTGTCCTAACATCCTCTTCTCATAAGGACACCAGTCCTGTTGGATTCGGACCTACCCATAGGATCTATTTTATCTTAATTACTTCTTTAAAGGTCTTATTTCCAAATACAGCCACCTTCTGAGGTCCTGGTGGTTGAGACCTTAACATGTAGTTTTTTTGAGGAGGACACTGGTCAACCTATAATAATGACCGCCCCCAAACTGATTAATTCTGGATTCATTTGCACTTTTTGAAATAGAAAAGTGACCCACATCGGATTCGGTGCTGGCCTTTTAACTTGTCAGCGCAGCGATTTCAAATGATGGGTCGTGATGCGCTGTGAGTGACAATCTTTGGTGAGGGGTGTGGAAAGTAATCTGTTACTAATTTGTTATACCTCACTTAAATCTCATCAGTATTTAAATAACTGGCATCTTTTTAAAATGCTTTCTAGTCATGTTAAAAAAATCTAAAGTGAGAGTGGGTTTAAAGTTGATCCTATAACCCACTCGCACCGGGTGAATAGTTTTCCTTTAAAGAAAAGAATGATTTTATAATCATGCCCCTGAGAAGTTGCCTGTAGCTCACGGCTTCACTCTGCTCTGTCACTGGAGTGCCCAATGCCATTGTACCAACAGCTGCTGTCGGCATTACAAGTCACCTCTAATGTTTGTTTATGTTTAAATCCAGCACGTCTATGGGGCAATGATGTGCGTGTGACCTTCATCCACAAAGTATGTGATGGCAGTGTAAGGGTGAGGAACCAATGAGTAGCAGCCCTATAGCTAAAATAGTATTAATGTCAGGGAGCTGGTCCTTCTTTGTGCTTGAACGCACCAGAAAATAAAAAGACCCAAATAAGCCTTATGCCCCATTTAGGTTAAAAAAAAAAAAAAAAAATCCCTGTGCCATAGCTGTAGACCGCTCTGAGTCAAGGAAAGACGCTTTAGAATTTTTTAAATGCAATGAAGTAAGTTCCAGATACAGAGAAAGGGCAACACAGTTTCTCAGGTCCTTAGCTCAACTGGCAACTATTCTGGACCTTGAAAGCAGCTCAGCTGAGAACACCTGATGGGCTGGAGCAGGTGGCAGGTGGCAGAGGCCACGGGGGAGGGGCCAGGAGAGCATGTGGGCCTGGCCTTGGCTCTGCTGCAGTAACACCAGGCCAAGTCGGAGGAGACCTTCTAGCCCAGTGGCCCTGCTGTCACCTGCTTCCAGTGCCGAGAGTCTGGAGGAGATATAAGCCCTTGCTTTTAAATGTATCTGGAGGGAGGAATAAATTAGGAGTTTGGGATTAACATATACACGTGACTATATATATTAATAAAATAGATAACCAACAAGGACCTACTGTACAGCACAGGGAACTGTGCTCAATATCTTGTAATAACCTATAAGGGAAAAGAATCCGAAAAGGAATACACACACACACACACACACACACACACACACACACACACACACACGTACGTATAACTGAATCGCTGTGCTGTACACCTGAAACTAACATGATATTGTAAATTGACTGTACTTCAATTAAAAAAACAAGTAGAGAAGGGTCTGAATATCTTGAATCTCAAAAAAATTAAAAAAAACAACTGTATCTGGAGGCCACGATACTGCCCACCTGATAAAATCTTCCCTCCAGTCTCCATTTCTTGGTCCCCATCTACCTTGCAATCCTGCGGGAGGCTCCGCTGTGGTCGAGTCTCACAACAGCCACAGCAACTCAAATTCTCATGTTCCAAAAGAGTTCAGCTCTCACTCTGTGTCCCGACCATCATTTACAACTCAGATTACCCCAGGGCGAGACGTTAGCTCCATGTTAAGAGAAAGCTCATTGGAATAACTTTTACCTTGGTGGGAGGAACTAATGAGCAGGCTATCTTGCCTCTCCAGGGGCGCTTGTATTTCAATAATGGAAATTTGTTAACTCAAGTGAACTGCCAATTAGTGGACAGTGTCGCTGGGAAAAGAGTAAAGAAAGTTTTCAGACAGGAAAGGAAATGTTTCCAGAAAGGAAACTTCCTCTGTGTCCCCTAAGTCTCATTCCTCTGTACCCCTACTTATAAATTTTAACTCTAAGCTTCTGGAAAAATTATCGTGGTGAGATGAAGACACCTTGCAGAATTGTCATAGATTGTGAAAACAGTCTTGTTGACAACGTGCTTTCTAAATTTAAACAAGTGTTTATTTTGTCTCATTTGTTAGGCACTATCTAAATGAACTGAAGAACACTTTCATAGCTTCCAAATAGTTTTCCACTGAAAAATTTGAGGCGATCTTATATATAAACAAGAAGAGGGTATGCAAGATTTTTGTTTTTTTCGCAATTTGTTAATAGCTGTTTAAGTGTTTTTGTTTTGTTTTGGCATTGGCGGAGATGTAATCATGCAGAATGGCAGTTAGCCTGGAGGAATTTAGAATTGGACTTCGTTGCCTTAAATCCAGGCTCTGCTGCTGACTGCTTATGGATTTGGGGCAAGTTGCTTTCTCCTATCTGTGCCTTGGTTCCTTCCTGTTCAATCACAGTCCCTGTGTTCTACAGCCACTCTGAAGATTCTATCCATCAATTCAAAGTGCTTCTCATAGACCTTGGAACCCACAAGGTTGTCAATGCTCACTAAGTGCTAGCTATACTGTTGTTGTTGTTCTTGCCTTTATATAGCCTGTGCACTTCCAAAAGAAACTTCATTTCATGTTCAAAGTCCTAAATGTTGAATATATATCATGTCACCCAGACAGAGGAAGAAAAATCTGGGGCATACGATTGCAACAGCTAAGTGCCATAATACACCCACAGATACTTTCAACTGAACAGCACCTAAACGTGACTTCATTTTCCATTCCTTGTGACTGTACTAACAGTTTATAAATAACTACACAGTAACCTCTGAGGGAGGCCTGGCATGTCCGGTTTTGGTAGTAGCCAGCAGGGCTGAGGGTTGCTGGCCCATGTGCAAGAACAAGCTCCCCTATGCTGGCCCTTAGCTTCCAGGAAATACCTTCCTTATTAGTCATTATTGCCTGATGGTTTTCTAGTGATAGAATGTTAATGCTGTATGAAACACTATAAGTTCTAGGCTGGATTAGGAGATTTGTCCTGTGCTTTATTATTCTAGTTTGAATCATTAAAGTGCTCACCTTGTCAAGGGAAAAATATGTCATATATTTCAAAGAGTTTCCAATGTCATGGTAGATTTAGTCTTATAATTAAGAGTGGAAAAAGTAAGTGGGACTAGAATGCTAGAGATTCATTCTATCTGTGGATGCGTTATTGAGGGCCTACTGTGTGCTCGGCATTGCTCTAATAAGAATAAGACGTGGCCTGAACCTACACGGACATTCGGCAATTGTGGTCTTGTCAGGGAGACAGACCTATAGGGCATCAAACAATGGAAGAAATAGCACTGTGTGTGTCACAATTCTGTATTGACATAAATAGTAGTAATTTAAAAGAAAAATTTCTTGGCAAAGTCTTCTGAATTTGGGTCAGATAGTTGAATATGGCCAAGCAATCAGCAATGATATTTGAGAACTTTTAACCTTGATTTCAAATGTTCCACTTGAGAACTAGAATGGCTGGCATTTCATTCTTCCAAAAGCCACTTGGTAACCAGATCTCAAAACAATAAAATGCTGAAGAGAACCTTTTTGTGATATGAAACTTTTCTGCTAAGAGAACAGAACAGCACAGAAACTACCATAAAAATGTGCCCAGGGGGATACCGGAGGGTACCCACTCTATGTGTAAAACTTTTTACCAGGTGTCACCAGGAATCAAAGGTACCCAATAAATGTTAGATGAATGAAGAAAGGGAGGAGGAGGTGGGAAGAAGGGGTGTGATAACAGGCACTGGCCACCCAGTGCGTAACCTTTAGCAGACTCTAGGCAGGAAGTTAAGCCATGTAAACCCAGCATGAAGGGAGTCTGTCCTGCAAGGCTATTCTGCTATCACCTTGATGTTTTACACTTTATCTTCAAAAAGCAAAGAATGGTGCTAAAACAGCCCTGACCCTGGGCTTTTCAGACAAATATTAAAGATTAAGCTAACTTCTAAATTAGCATTGATGATTGAAGGACTGAAATCCGATTTCTTGGATTCTAAAGGGCATTTTATTTTGGGTAGTATGCTTTAGGAACATGACTGGACCCCAAACACATTTGGTTCTCTATAATCACTAGTTGTGCTTTACCAGTCTAGCTCTTTCTTTCCAGATAGTGTTTATGATGAACATTCAGAACCGAAGTTCTTAGCCAGTAAAGGTGCTTTTTCTCTTTCTTACGAAGGATATTCACAGTGTCCTAATGATACTCTGAAGGATGTGACTCACAGCGCGTACTGACTGTGATGTATTTGAAGAAGCTTCTTAAAATGGAAGGTAATCACCTCAGTTACCTGTGGTCATGGGGCCCAGGCAAAACACAGATAGCTGAACTTTTGAAAATAAACAGATATTTCTTAAAGTTTCAATTTCTTGTGTAGAGGCTGCCCGGAGGAAAAAGGAGACTCAAATTTCGGTTCCTCTTATGTCTTCTACAATGGACTGAATGTTTGTGTTTCCCCACAGTTCATATGTTGAAATTCTTAGCCCCAACGTGATGATATCAGGAGGTGGGGCCTTTGGGAGGTGATTAAGTCATGAGGGTGGAGCCCTTATGAATGGGACTAGTGCCCTTGTTTAGAGACCCCAGATGGCTCCTTTGACCCTTCCGCCAGGTGAGAGCACAGCAAGGAGACCGCTATGAACCAGGAATCGGGTTCTCACCAGAGCCCAATCATGCTGGCACCCTAATCTCCCAAGAATTGTGAGAAATAAATTTCTTTTGTAATAAGCCACCTTGTCTACAATAAATTGTTACAGCAGATCAAATGGGACTCTGACACCTTCTATATCAAAGTATTTTTTCTCTAATAACATAGTGCAAACAATGACAATAAGGGAATGAAGAAGAGGCTTGGTGTGGCTGACAGACCCTGGAAAGGCCCCTGTGTCCATGCCCTGGATAACCCCCACCACTTGCATGTGGAAGGGACCTGTGACTTGCTTCTAATCAGCAGAATCAGAAGGTGGTGATGGGCTAGAATTCCTGTGATGACATTATGTTATAGAAAATTCTTAGGTGACTGCAGTGGGAGATCTTTCTTGCTCGGTTGATAGAGTAACAAGTCTGGTTGACAAAGCTCACTTTTCAAAGACCTGAAGGCAGCCCCAGGACGGGGGCACTTAATGGCTTCTAGGACCTAGTGGTGGTCTGCAGCTGACCGTCTGCTCGAAGCCTGTCTCTCCATCAGAGGACAGCAGGGAAATGGATTCCGCTCACAACCCAAATGAGTTTGGAAGGCGATTCTTTTCCAGGAGAGTCTCCAGATAGAATGAGGTCCCGCTGACACCCTCATTGCAGCCCGAGACTCTGAAAAGAGCACCCAGTTAATACTTGCCCAGACCACTGACACGTGGACACTGTGAGATAATAAATGTGCGTGTGTTTCAGGCGGTTAAATTTGTTGTAATTTGTTACACAGCAAGAGAAAACGAATACAGGTCTGGGCTTCTGAAAGTGGGGGGGGCTGCTATAACAAACCCCTGAAATGTGAGACATTGGCTTTGGAACTGGGCAGTGAGCAGAGGCTGGGAGAATTTTGAGGAGTGGACGGAGAACCCGATTTACCTCGAATCATGGAATGGTTATGGAAACCTGGACTTTAAGAACGTTTGAGGAAGCCAGGAACATGGTATTGGAAACCAGAGAGATGGGAATCCTTGTACATAGTAGCAGAAAGATTGATGCAATTGTCTCCTTCAGCTGCTTGCGGGGCCCAACCTGTAAGTCGTAAAGTTGGATACACAGTTAAGGAGATTTCCAAGCAAAGCTATGGGAATGCTACTTGGTCTCTTCTCGCTGCTTATAGTAAGATGTGAGAGGAGATAAGTAAATTGAGCAAAGAATTGTCCAACAGAAAGGAACCCGTGCTTGATGATTCGAAAATTCCTAGCCTTTCCAGATGGCAAAAGATGCTAAAAGTAAGAATTCCTTTTTAAATTTTTTTTTTCCTGGCAGGAAAGCATGCATTAGAGAAAAGGCCAAGAATGTGATGATACTAGCTTTTGGTAAAACCTCAGAAAGATCAAAAGGTCAGAGTATTCAGTCCCAAGGGATGACGTGTGTGCTTCCCTCAATCAAACCAGGGAACCTCTAGGAAGTTGAAGGGGATTGTTCCTCAGCCCTCTAAGAAGGAGGCCACCCTACAGAAGGGTTTATCTCAAAGAGAACTGTGGATGTGGCTTTTGTCTAATGGTGTGAACCCCACAAAGTTGTTTAGAAAATTATTTCAACAGAAACAGTGCTGAGCTTGGACTGAAAGACATAGAGAGAGAATGAAAGGAAAAGAGGCTGTTACGCCTCCAAATTTCTACTGCCTGCAGTCAGACTGATGATTACTCAGTGCAAACATGTGAGAAGAAGGAAGGGTGATCAAAGGATGTAAGGAAGGATCCAGGCAGAGCCAAGAGCCCTGGAGGATTATCCCAGGACTTGACACCTAACCGAGGTACCCTGGCTGGACCTGAACCAGCTGCGTTTCAGAACTGACTCCTTTCACCTCCCATTTCCTGCTTTTGGAACTGGGGTGTCTATAGATGTCACCCTGTGCCTGTCCTCCTAGTGTATATGGGTGGGTTGGGGCAAATTACTCATCTCTAGGTCTCACAGGCCTGGAGATGGAGAGGAATGGTATGCAGGAGCTGTACCTAATGGATTACAACCAGGGGTCCCCTCACACCTGCGCCTGATCTAGTTTTTTTTTTCTTTTCTTTTGGCCACGCTGCACGGCTCGTGAGATCTTAGTTCCCTGACCAGGGATCGAACCCGGGCCCCTCGGCAATGGACGCATGCTGTCCTAACCACTGGACCACCAGTGAATTCCCTGCACCTGAATTAGAAGATGTGATTTTGGACATTAAGCCTATGCATGGTGGGAAGAGACTCTTGGACCTTGCCAGTGGTGAATGTATTTTGCCCATAGGAGCATTATGAATAATTGGGATCATAGAGCCTATGGCTGGCTAAGGTGGTCCCCATGCTCACACCCTGTATAGCCCCCTACCCTTGAGTGTGGGCAGGACCTGTGACTTTCTTCTAACTAATAGAATGTGGCAAAGGTGGTATCACTCCTGAGATTAGGTTACAGTTTTTGGCAAAGATGATGATGGATGTCACTCCTGTGATTACGTTACGCTATATAAGACGGGAGAGGGTTATGTTAGCAGACCATGGTGGGGGACTGTCCCTTGTCAGCTCCGTGAAAGCAACAGCCATATCGGGGAACTAAAGGCTGCCCAGAAGGAATGGGGGTGGCCTCCAGCTGACAGCCAGACGAAAGCTGGCATCTTCAGTCAGACAGTCTCCAGGAAATGAATTCTGCCAGCAACCTGAATGATCTTGGAAGTGGATCTTTCTCTAATCAAGCTCCTAGATGAGAATGCAGCATAATAAGCTGTCACAAATGCAGAAGCTTTAAACAACACAGATATATTATCTCACAGTTTCCTTAGGGCAGAGGTCTGACGTCATGGCTGGATTTTCTACTCAAAAGACAAGACTGAAATCTAGGTGTGGGCAGGGCTGGTCTCTTGTCTGGAGGGTCTGGGACTACTTGGCCACCAGCCTCATTCAATCATTGGCCAAGTGCAGGTCCTTGCATTCGTGGTACTGAGGCCCACAGTTCTCTGCTGGTGGAGAGCCAGGGCCCAGCTCCTGCAGACTGCCCTAGTTCCCTGTCATGGGGCCCTTCCACCTTCAGGCCAGCAGCGCTGCAGTGTATCCCTCCAGTGCTTTGAATCTCTGACTTCCTCTTTTGCCATTAGTGGGAGAAAGCTCTCTGCTTTTAAGGGTTTATGTAATTATATTAGGCCCACCTAGATGATCTCCATATTTTAAGGCCAAATGTGCCATAGTAGCATAACTTCATCACAGGAGAGCTGTCTCATCATAGTCACAGCTTCCCAGAAGTGGGATGGTGCATTTGGGTGGGACCAGTTTCGAAATTGTGCCTACCACAGCATCTTCAGAAAACAGAACAAAATTAATAGTTGTTTTCTTTACATGAAAAAAAAAATCTCACAGGGGTGTTCAACATGAGCAATGCATGTCTTACACTTCACTTTTTCTTTAATACGTCTATGAAGAAAACAGTATAATTCAGAAAGCCTTTCTTTTCTGAGTTCAAAATAGTTACGGTTTTCATGGTTTATACCAGTCCCTTAGGTCCATCCACAACAGAAGTATTGCTCTTACCATCTTTTTCCCTTCTCTAACCTTCTGCTCAGATGAAAAGATCACAGATTCTAAGAGGGTTCAATTAGTTGAGAGAGTTGTGTAAAATAATTGCTTTCTCTTTCTAAAGTTTAAGAGGAAGTCTTCCAAATAGCAAAGGGTCTTTTTTTCAGTCCACTCTCCAAAGAAGTGCACTTTCCAGGCCCTCCATTTATGCCCCTCCAAATACTCCTGCTTTCACGGCAACCTCAGATCCACGGAGCCTGTTTGCTTCATGACCATCCCTAACGGTCAGGATCTCCCACAGGACTGAGTGCCCAGGGGAGGGATGCCCAGTTCTCTGGCTAAACTGCACTCTAGGGACTGAACCTGCTACAGAGGAAACTTTTCTCTCTTTTTTTTGCATCATCTACCCACAGGGGTAGCCCTGTCAATAAGAATGTTAAAAACCAATATTTAAGGGTACTTCTTCCATTTCAGGCACTAGAGTATGTGCACCACGTAATGAATATAATTCTACAAGCTAGATGGTGTCTTTACCCACACTATACAGTTGATGGAAAGGAGGCCCAGGGAGATTAAGGAATTTGACCAGGGTCACATCACTTGTTCTTGGCAGAGGCGGGAGTTGAACTCACTGAATGTGATTCCAAAAACATGCTCTTAAATACTCTGCTCTACTGCTGCTCTATTCATTTGCCCTTTATGGACATTCTTAAAATTAAAAAAAAAAAATTAAGGTTTGGAAAGACCTTACATTCAATAGATGAGGAAAACAAGGCCCAGAGATTTAATGTAACTTGGTCACATTTGCACAGCTGCTTAGAAAAGCCACAAAGGAAACCCAGATTTCTTTATGCTAACCTGAGCAGAGGTGGTAAATGGAAAGGAGGGAGAAAGAAAGAGGACACTTACGAGCACTAGGAAACCAGACTCAAGATTGTACATGTAACTGCATTAGTGTTTTGTAGGTTAATAACATGCATGTAAACAAAAGTCAGAGATGAAAAGTATACATGACTCTCTCATTATAATGTAAAACAACTTTCTGATGGCTTACCTCCAGAACTATTTTCTTGTTTACTTGATACTAAAGACAAGTTATTTATCAAGCATCTTTGTTTAAACAGTTGTCTCCCGAATGCCTACACTGAACTAGCACAATTGAAGAAGGTAGAAGATGGTACACGTTTAAATTCTAGGCTCCCAAACATAAAAAGCAAAATCTTCTGCCTGCAGCTCAGAATTGTTAAAAAAGACTCCCTTGTACACCCTCAGGACCAGGATGGTCACTGCACATATGAGACATTTAAACAAATTACTAGATATAAGAAAAGGCCAGAATGCCTCACTTAAGCTTGATGTTGAAATCCTTCTACTGAGGCCTGACATCACTTAGCTCTGAGGTCACCTGGGCACTCCCGATGTGAGATCAGGAGAAAATGCAGTTAACAATTTTCCAGAATCACATAGATCTTTTCATCTAAGAAAAATGTAAAGTGAATAAAGAATCCCTGGCATAGTTAAAATATTTTGAAAAATTTCGATTAATGCTTTTAAATGAATAGATAGCATCTTCAAATTGGTCCAATTAAGTCAGAGCAGTCAGTTCACAACATATAACTTGTGGTTTTTAGCAGGCCTAGACATAAAGGCCACTGGTGAGCATTTAATAGAATTTGTCTCCAGAGGGATTAAGTACACGGCCACTATTCTTCAGCTGATAAGTGGTAGAACCAGCAAAGCAACACAGGAGCATCTGATAATAAAGATAAAGCCAAAGTAATTTTCAATACACCACACTGCATTCTGCTCTTGTGGGATGCTTCTTCTAGGCATTTCATTCACTTTCATCGTCTTCCATCAATCCTCTCTCTTCCGTCGGGAACCAGTAGGTTTCCATACTTTTGTGTTCATGGAAAAGAGGAAAGTACAGAGGAAAAGCTAGTGGGAGTTAGAAAAAATGATGCGTCGGTTATGATGTGAATTCAAGGATTTCATGGGACTCTGCCCACAGAGAAATGTGAAAATATAGCTCTCGAGTCCTTGCTGTGTCCTGTAAAGCCTGACACCATCTGGTCTTTCTCCGATCTCAGTTTGTACTGCTCACCCCATGTACTGGTTAAGGTGCTTCCAGCTGCCATAACTAATAAACTGTAATATTTCAGTGGCTTAACGTAATAAATGCTGACTTTTTAAAAATAAATGTATTTATTTATTTATTTTTGGCTGCATTGGGTCTTCATTGCTGCATGCGGGCTTTCTCTAGTTGCGGCGAGCGGGGGCTACTCTTCGCTGCGGTGTGTGGGCTTCTCATCGCGGTGGCTTCTCTTGTTGTGGAGCACGGGCTCTAGGCGCACGGGCTTCAGTAGCTGTGACACGCAGGCTTCAGTAGTTGTGGCTCGCGGGCTCTAGAGCACAGGCTCCATAGTTGTGGCGCACGGGCTTAGTTGCTCCGCGGCATGTGGGATCTTCCCAGACCGGGGCTCGAACCCGTGTCCCCTGCATTGGCAGGCAGACTCTTAACCACAGCGCCACCAGGGAAGTCTCAAAAGCTGATTTCTTGCTTACTTAGCCGTCTAAGGAAGACAATGGGGTGGGTGGGTCGGAGAAGATTCTATCCTACCCAGACGTTCAGGCACCCAGCGTGGCAAAGCTTATCCATCCATCTTCAACAGGAAACTTCCAAGGTTGCCTTGGGCATGAACACCCAGCTGACAGATGGAAGCTGCCCACTTGGCCCCATTGAGAGGGAAGGAGGTGACCGTGGCTTCCTCGCTGTAACTCCACACCATGGAGGGGACATGCTCAGAGGGCGGCTAATTATACCTACCACACCTGCTCACGCACCTGCCTTCAGCCATGGCAGCCACCTTGTTCCCTGAACACGCTGAGCCCTTTGCTACCTTAGGGTCTGCCTGCCTGCTCTTCTACCTGGCTGCATGCTGGCTCTGGTGCCAGTCCAAAGGTTATGTTCTCACAGAATCTTGTCTTGACCACTCAATACAAAAAGTCCCAACCCCCTGAGATGCCTTCACATCATGCTCCTTAATTATAGGATCTCAAATTATCTTAACGTACTTACACCTTGTTTGTTGAAGAACTCCCATTGCTACAATGCAAATTTATAAACCGAAGGGACCTGGTCTCACTGATCAGTCTTTGTATCCTCGTTGCTTAAAATAAGAGGAACTCAGTTAATATGTATTGAGTCCCGAATCAACATGCGTTTGTCCTGCTCAAACACCTTCAATACCCACCCCTGCTGCCAGTAAAACAGAATCCACACCCCTCGGGCTGTCAGACATCATGTACTGCGTCTACCTTCTATCTGCTCTGAACATAATTTCCTGCTGTCTTTCCCCTGCACTGAGCATTCTGTGTTCCAAAACCTTGGGATTATTTGCTATTGGTTTAAACTACAGTATTTCAAATCTGTCCTTGCAGGCACTGTGTCTTCCACCTGCGATGCATCCCACCCATTCCCCTAAATCTGCCCCTGCCCGTTGCTTAATTACAGTAAGTCCCCTACACACCAACGAGCTCCATTCCGAGAGCTCATTCGTAAGTCCAATTCGCTCGTTAAGTCCAACAAAATTAGCCTAGGTACCCAGCTAACACAATCGGCTATGTAGTACTGTACTGTAATAGGTTTATAATACTTTTCACACAAATAATACATAAAAAACAAACAAACACAAAAAATAAAGAAAACACTTTTTATCTTACAGTACAGTACCTTGAAAAGTACAGTCGTCCAGTACAACAGCTGGCAACCAGGGGCTGGCATCGAGTGAACAGGTAGGAACAGTTACTGACTGGAGGAGGGAGAGGAGGTGGGAGATGGTAGCGCTGAAGGATCCTCAGCAATAGGAGATGGAGGGCAAGCTGCCATTTCACTCACGCCTGACGTGGATGGCACAGGTTCTGGCTCCTTGCTGGATTCAATTCTATCTACCCTCTTGAAAAAACGATCCAGTGATGTCTGGTTGTAGCTCTTCTTTTCTTGTCATAGGTGACACGGTAGCACTGGATTGCATTCTGAACGGCTGCTGCAATATTCGTGTACCATTCTACATTCAGGTCCTATGCCTCAAACACTAACAGTGCCTCCTCAAATAAAGAAAATCTCCTTGCCATTTCCTGCGTCCTGAATCTCTTCGATTCTTCAGTTACTTCTTATTCCTCTTGTCTCTCTTAGTGCTTCTTAACAGTACCAGATACATCAGCACTGCTTTTTTGCTTGCTTCTGGACATCCTGAGCTTGAAATAAAGATACTGTACTACTGTACTTTATACAGGACTGTACAGTAAAGTACACAAAAGCACAACCACTTGTAGAGTGGTTGTACAGTAACCACTGTTTTTATATATTATTTGTGTGAAAAGTATTATAAACCTATTACAGTACAGTACTACATAGCCAATTGTTTTAGCTGGGTACCTAGGCTAATTTTGTTGGACTTAACGAACGAATTGGACTTACGAATGAGCTCTCGGAATGGAGCTCGTTGGTGTGTAGGGGACTTACTGTAATTAAGCAAATTGTAGAGGATGCATGCACGTGACAACGTACTCCAGACACGTGAACTAAGTTACGTGATTGGACGTGCAAACACACGTTGGCATCTTTGAAAGTTCGCAACTCGAAGTTTCATATGTAGGGGGCTTACTGTATTCCTCAAGACTCTCCTCAAACTCCTCTGAGAAGTGCTCACTGAACTCCTCACGTTGACTGAATTGTATTCCTCCTCTCTGTAGCCTCAGCTTTAGTCCATAATGAGATCCACAAACCCTTCCCTAACACACCCCATGTGTGCCAGAACTGTTCTTGGCTTTCTACATAATTCACCCTTTTGTCCTTCGGAAGAGCTCTATGAAGTGGGTTCTATCTCCCATTTTACAAGTGAAGGAACTGAAGTGCAGAGAAGGTAAACAGCCTGCCCGAGGTCACACAGCCAGTAGCAAAGGAGCTGAAGTTCAAGCCCAGTTGGGGAGGTTCTGGAGTTCACGCTTTCAACCATGGCACTGACCTGCCACTCATGTGTCTGTGAACTAGCTTGTATTAGTATACACCTGTGATAGCACTTAACCATTGGTTTGTCACTACAGGGACAAAAAAGTGGTTACAAAGGAATGCGTTAAGTATAGTTATTCCCTGGAAAATGTCGGGCTGGCGATCAATTAATTCATTTCAGATCTCTGAGGTCCAGCCGAGTGACTGACGCACTGGGATCCTGGTAAATATCGGACATGTAATTTGAGTTGATACCCATCACTGCTTACTTTGTACCCGGCAGTGTGCTAGTCATGTGATACCATATGACCCTCACTTTTCAGGTAAGTGACCTCCTCAGGTCACACAGGTAGGAAACTGGCAGACCTGAGAGGCTCAGCCCAGGCAGTAGAGTCCTGCCTGCTCAGCCAGCACACATAACCAGGAGAGCAGCCTGTGTACTTCAGGGGGCCAGCCCAAGACTAGACAGTGTGGTTGACCCTGGGGGCTTGGGCCCAGGACTCTCCACTCATGTGCAGGTCAGAGAAAGAGCTGGGACATGAACTGGATGAGTGGACACACACACTTTGTTTTTAGTCTGTTACTACAGTCTGCTATTTAACAAGTGGCCCCCGGGAGTGATCTTAAAGAAGAAATTCAGATCAGATTTAGGTGGAAATCCCTCCTGTACTAAGTATAACTTACAGTCCATGGGATTTCTTCTCTACAAAACCATATGTAATTTCAGACACATGGAAATTAGATATTTGTCATAAACAGGTATAATCATTTATTGATATTGCTTTGTGTGATTTTGATTGAAACCTGCAAGGCAATTTATATTCCACGGAGTAAAAAGAAAAAGAATGGAATCAGTGAGATTAAAAAGCAGAGAACCAAAAAAAAAAAAACATGAAACTTTAAGCACAAAAGTTATGACCAAAGAATTATTTTTTTCTAGACAGCTTTCCAGAATACTTCTATTTAAGATAATTTTTTTGGTATGATCGACATAATCTGGATAATAGTGTTTATATTACTATATGTTTAGTGCAATCCATTGATTCTTCAACCTGTTTTAAATGGGACCAGGCATTTTGAAAAATCATAGCTTAATGTATTGGCTCATGAAATCTTGAATATGTTGTGCACAGTAGACTTTTATCAATATTATTTCAATTTTTCTATTACTGAATATTTTTTTATTTTTGTCACAATGATTTCTACAAATTATGCTGTCAAAGAGTTTTAGGAAGAATTTTCTGTAATTCTTGAAATAGTGATATTATCAGATCTTAGTATATGAGACCGAGGAAAATCTGATCTCTGAAGGAAAAATCTAAGAATTCAAAGCAAGATTAATTCAAATTAAGTGGGATTGGATGGTCTTAGAAAACAAGCTCCAAGCAAATGCAGGTACCATGCCTAACGGTGTAGGGGAGAAATGCATTTGCAGTGCTATAATAGTTTCCTAGGGCTGTTGTTACTAAATACCACGTACTGAGCGGCTTAAATAACAGAGATTTACTGTCTCACAATTCTGAAGGCTGGAAGTCCAAGATCAAGGTGTTAGCAAGCTTAGTTCCTTCTGAGGCTGTGAGGAAGAATCTGTTCCATGCCCCTCTTCTAGCTTCTGGCGGTTTGCTAGCAACCTCTGGCATTCCTAAGCTTGTAAATGCCTCAGCCTAACCTCTGTCTTGTTCACATGGTGTTCTTTCTGTGTGCATGTCTGTG
>NW_020838221.1:0-28283 GCF_003676395.1 Aethalodelphis obliquidens | reverse complement strand
AATGTTCCATGAGCACTTGAGAAAAATGTGTATTCTGTTGTTTTTGGATGGAATGTCCTATAAATATCAATTAAGTCCATCTTGTTTAATGTATCCTTTAAAGCTTTTGTTTCCTTATTTATTTTCATTTTGGATGATCTGTCCATTGGTGAAAGTGGGGTGTTAAAGTCCCCTACTATGAATGTGTTACTGTTGATTTCCCCTTTTATGGCTGTTAGTATTTGCCTTATGTATTGAGGTGCTCCTATGTTGGGTGCATAAATATATACAATTTTTATATCTTCTTCTTGGATTGATCCCTTGATCATTATGTAGTATCCTTCTTTGTCACTTGTAATAGTCTTTATTTTAAAGTGTACTTTGTCTGATAGGAGAATTGCTACTCCAGCTTTCTTTTGATTTCCATTTGCATGGAATATCTTTTTCCATCCCCTCACTTTCAGTCTGTATGTGTCTCTAAGTCTGAAGTAGGTCTCTTGTAGACAGCATATATATGGGTCTTGTTTTTGTATCCATTCAGCCAGTGTGTGTCTTTTGGTTGGAGCATTTAATCCATTTACATTTAAGGTAATTATCAATATGTATGTTCCTATTCCCATTTTTTAAATTGTTTTGGGTTCGTTATTATAGGTCTTTTCCTTCTCTTGTGTTTCTTGCCTAGAGAAGTCCCTTTAGCATTTGTTGTAAAGCTGGTTTGTTGGTGCTGAACTCTCTCAGCTTTTGTTTGTCTGTAAAGGTTTTAATTTCTCCATCAAATCTGAATGAGGTCCTTGCTGGGTAGAGTAATCTTGGTTGTAGGTTTTCCTCCTTCATCACTTTAAATATGTCCTGCCAGTCCCTTCTGGCTTGCAGAGTTTCTGCTGAAAGATCAGCTGTTAACCTTATGGGGATTCCCTTGTGTGTTATTTGTTGCTTTTCACTTGCTGCTTTTAATATATTTTCTTTGTATTTAATTTTTGACAGTTTGATTAAAATGTGTCTTGGCGTTATTTCTCCTTGGATTTATCCTGTATGGGATTCTCTGTGCTTCCTGGACTGGATTAACTATTTCCTTTCCCATATTAGGGAAGTTTTCAACTATAATCTCTTCAAATATCTTCTCAGTCCCTTTCTTTTTCTCTTCTTCTTCTGGGACCCCTATAGTTCGAATGTTGGTGTGTTTAATGTTGTCCCAGAGGTCTCTGAGACTGTCCTCAGTTTTTTTCATTCTTTTTTCTTTATTCTGCTCTGCAGTAGCTATTTCCACTATTTTATCTTCCAGGTCACTTATCCATTCTTCTGCCTCAGTTATTCTGCTACTGATCCCTTCTAGAGTATTTTTAATTTCGTTTATTGTGTTGTTCATTGTTGCTTGTTTCATCTTTATTTCTTCTAGGTCCTTGTTAAATGTTTCTTGCATTTTCTCTATTCTATTTCCAAGATTTTGGATCATCTTTACTATCATTATTCTGAATTCTTTTTCAGGTAGACTGCCTATTTCCTCTTCATTTGTTAGGTCTGGTGGGTTTTTATCTTGCTCCTTCATCTTCTGTGTGTTTTTCTGTCTTCTCATTTTGCTTATCTTACTGTGTTTGGGGTCTCCTTTTTGCAGGCTGCAGGTTCATAATTCCTGTTGGTTTTGGTGTCTGTCCCCAGTGTCTAAGGTTTGTTTAGTGGGTTGTGTAGGCTTTCTGGTGGAGGGGACTAGTGCCTGTGTTCTGGTGGATGAGGCTGGATCTTGTCTTTCTGGTGGGCAGGTCCACGTCTGGTGCTGTGTTTTGGGGTGTCTGTGGCCTTGTTATGATTTTAGGCAGCCTCTCTGCTAATGGGTGGGGTTGTGTTCCTGTCTTGTTAGTTGTTTGGCATAGGGTGTCCAGCACTGTAGCTTGCTGGTCGTTGAGTGAAGCTGGGTGTTGGTGTTGAGATAGAGATCTCTGGGAGAATTTCGCTTTTTGATATTACGTGGAGCTGGGAGGTCTCTTGTGGACCAGTGTCCTGAAGTTGGCTCTCCCACTTCAGAGGCACAGCACTGACTCCTGGCTGCAGCACCAAGAGCAAAAAGAGGAAAAGGGGAAAAAATAATAAATCTTGCTCTCAAAGTCCACCTCCTCAATTGGGATGATTCTTTGTCTATTCAGGTATTCCACAGATTCAGGGTACATCAAGTTGATTGTGGAGATTTAATCCGCTGCTCCTGAGGCTGCTGGGAGAGATTTCCCTTTCTCTTCCTTGTTCGCGCAGCTCCCAAGGGCTCAGCTTTCGATTTGGCCCCGCCTCTGCGTGTAGGTCACCGGAGGGCGTCTGTTCTTCGCTCAGACAGGACGGGGTTAAAGGAGCTGCTGATTTGGGAGCTGTGGCTCACTCAGGCCGGGGGGAGGGAGGGGCACGGAGTGCGGGGCGAGCCTGCGGCGGCAGAGGTCGGCGTGACATTGTAGCAGCCTGAGGCGCGCCGTGCGTTCTCCTGGGGAAGTTGTCCCTGGATCACGGGACCCTGACATTGGTGGGCTGCACAGCCTCCTCGGAAGGGGGGTGTGGATAGTAACCTGTGCTCTCACACAGGCTTCTTGGTGGCGGCAGTAGCAGCCTTAGCGTCTCATGCCCGTCTCTGGGGTCCGCGCTGATAGCTGCGTCTCGCGCCTGTCTCTGAGCTCCTTTAAGCGGCGCTCTTTTTTTTTTTTTTGCGGTTCGCGGGCCTCTCACCGCTGCGGCCTCTCCCATTGCAGAGCCCAGGCTCCGGACGTGCAGGCTCAGCAGCCATGGCTCACGGGCCTAGCTGCTCCGTGGCATGTGGGATCCTCCCGGACCGGGGAACAAACCTGTGTCCCCTGCATCGGCAGGCGGACTCTCAACCACTGAGCCACCAGGGAAGCTCCTAAGCGGCGCGCTTAATCCCCTCTCCTCGCGTGCCAGGAAACAAAGAGGGAAGAAAAAGTCTCTTGCCTCTTCGGTAGTTCCAGACTTTTCCTGGATTCCCTCCCGGCTAGCCATGGCTCACTAACCCCTTCAGGCTGTGTTCACGCCACCAACCTCAGTCCTCTCCCTGCGATCCGATGAAAGCCCGAGCCTCAGCTCCCATCCCCCACCCGCCCCGGCGGGTGAGCAGGCAAGCCTCTCGGGCTGGTGAGTGCCGGTCGACATCGATTCTCTGTGCGGGAATCTCTCCGCTTTGCCCTCCGCACCCCTGTTGCTGCGCTCTCCTCCGTGGCTTCGAAGCTACCCCCTCCGCCACCCGCAGTCTCCGCCCGTGAAGGGGCTTCCTAGTGTGTGGAAACCTTTCCTCCTTCACAGGTCCGTCCCACTGATGCAGGTCCCGTCCCTATTCTTGTGTCTCTGTTTTTTTCTTTTGTTTTTTGCCCTACCCGGGTACGTGGGGGAGTTTCTTGCCTTTTGGGAGTTCTGAGGTCTTCTGCCAGCTTTCAGTAGGTGTTCTGTAGGAGTTGTTCCACGTGTAGATGTATTTCTGATGTATTTGTGGGGAGGAAGGTGATCTCTATGTCTTACTCTTCCACCATCATCCCCCTCTCCCAGGCTTTTTTTCCCCGGCAGGCGGATTCTTAACCACTGCACCACCAGGGAAGTCCCTAGTCCATTGACATTTAAGATATTTATTTATTTATTTATTTTGACCACGCTGCACAGCATGTGGGATCTTAGTTCCCTGACCAGGGATCGAACCCGTGTCCCCTGCATTGAAAGGTGGATTCTTTACCACTGGACCACCAGGGAAGTCCCAAAGGTAATTATTGATAGATGTGTATTCATTACCATTTTAAACCTTGTTTTCCCATTGATTTTATATTTCTTCTTTGTACCTTTTTCTTTTTTTTCCTTTTGTTATTTGATGATTTTCTTTTTCTTTTTTTTTTTTTTGCGGTATGCGGGCCTCTCACTGTTGTGGCCTCTCGCGTTGCGGAGCACAGGCCCTGGACGCGCAGGCTCAGCGGCTATGGCTTATGGGCCTAGCCGCTCTGCAGCATGTGGGATCTTCCCGGACCAGGGCACGAACCCATGTCCCCTGTATCGGCAGGCAGACTCTCAACCACTGCGCCACCAGGGAAGCCCTCATTTTCTTTTGTATTATACTTATGTTCTTTTCTTTTTGGTTTTTGTGAATCTGTTGTATGTTTTTGATTTGTGGTTACTCTGTTTTTCAAGTATACTCACTCCTTCCTATCTCTACTTGCCTTAGACTGGTAGTCATATAGGCTCAAATGCATTCTAGAAAAAAAAAATCTACATTTTCTTATTCTCCTCCCTAACATTTTATGATTTTGATGTCCTCTTTTACATCTTCATGTTAATCCTTTAGCTGTTCATTATCATCACTTCCACAGAATTTTGTTGATTTTTTTTTTTAATCTGTATACTGGCTTATTTAATGATTTACTTTCTGATTGTGATTTTCTCTTTCCTATAGATTCTTCTTTTCTATTTAGAGAAGAACTTTCAATATTTCTTTTACGATAGGTTTAATATTGTATTTTTTTAGTTTTTGCTTGTCTGAGAAGTTCTTTATTTCTCCTTCTATTCTAAATGATAATCTTGCTGGGTATCCTGGGTTGCAGATTTTCCTCTTTCAGGACTTTGAATATATTTTGCCACTCCCTTCTGGCCTGCAGTGTTTCTGTAGAGAAATCAGGTGATAGCCTTATGGAGGTTCCCTTGTAATTAACTCTTTGTTTTTCTCCTGCTGCCTTTAGAATCCTCTCTTTATCTTTAACTTTTGCCATTTTTATTATAACATGTCTTAGTGTAGGTCTGTTTGGGTTTATCTTGTTTGGGACCCTCTGTGCTTCCTGTACCTGGATATCTGTTTCCTTCTTTAGATTTGGGAAGTTTTTAGCTATACTTTCTTCAAATGCATTTTTGATCCCCTTTTGTCTTTTTTCCCCTTCTGGAATCCCTATTATGCATAGATTGGCACACTTTGTATTATCCCATAGGTTCCTTATATTGCTTTCTTTCTTTCTTTCCTTTTTTTTTTTTTTTTGATCTGGCTTTCTGCCTGCTGTCCTGATGGGGTGATTTCCATTATTCTGTCTTCCAGGTCACTTGTTTGTTCTTATGCATTATTCATTCTGCTATTCATTACCTTTAGCTCAGCTTTTGCCTCTGCAAATGAGTTTCATAATTTTTCTTTGTTCCTTTTTATAGTTTCTAGTTCCTTGTTATAGTACTCTGCCTTTCTGTTGGTAGCCTTTCTTAATTCCTTCAGTATTTTCATTACCTCCTTTTTGAAATTGTTGTCTAATAGGCTGAAGAGCTCTGTTTCATTGTTTGTTCTTTCAGGGGAATTCTCTTGGTCTTTTAACTGGGAGTGGTTCCTCTGCTTCTTCATTTTACTTATATTTCTCTTACTCTGTGAGTTTAGGAGAAACAATTATCTACTCTGATCCTGGAGGGCTATTTATATGTATGGGTGTCCCTGTGTAGCTTGTGTGGCTTTAATATATTTGGTGCGAGGGCTGTTTTTAGTACCGATGCCTGTCGTCTCTTTCCTCAGCATGTGCTCGTCATTATCCCCTTGATAGGGGGTGTGCAGATGTGGTGGCTGGTTCCCAGTCCTAGGGTTCTTGGCAGCAGTGGCAGCTCAGGTGTGCCCCTGGAGCACATGATGGGAGCAGAGGTAGCTCCTGACCACTCCTAGAGTCTGTGAGGACAGTGGTGGTGGCTGGCGACCACTCCCAGGGTCTGGGATGGAGGCAGTGGGGGCTTGCAACCACTCCTGGTGTCCGGGAGGGAGACATCAGGGGCCTCCGACCACTCCTGGCCTCTGGTTGGGCGGTGGTGGAGGCTTGCGACCGCACTTGGAACCCGTACAGGTAGTGTCCTGCTCTCTGCAAGTGTGCACACAGGGAAAAAGACTACAACCCGGGTTCCTCCTCTCACCTCATGCTCCCCGCAAACAATGGCGACTGGCCTCTAAGGCAGCCCAGACTTTCTCTGCTTACACCCTCAGTTGTGGGCGCACTGGATTCCAGCCTCCTTAGGCTGTTTCCACACAGCCAACCCCAGTCCTCTCTCTGGTTCTGATATCTGAAGCCTGAGTTCTAGCACCCAGCCCTCAGCCACACTGGGGGTCATGTGTCTAAGGCTGGAGAGTGCAGGGTGGCAGCACTGACTGTCTGGGTAGTTCTCCCTCTGCTCTGGCTGCCACAAACCAGCTGCTGTGTTCTCCTCCGAGGCTCTGAAGTCCCCTCTGTCCCTGCAAATCTCCCTGCTGATGAGGGGGCTTCCCAGGGTGCAGGAACATTTCCTCTTTCACAGCTCCCTCCCAGGAGTGCAGGTCCCATCCTGATTCCTTCCTCACTTTCTTTTTTTTCTTTTTCTTTTTTCCTACCTGGTTACATGGATATTTTCTTGCCCTTTCAGCAGTCTGAGATCTTCTGCCAAAGTTCAGTAGATATTCTGTGGGAATCGTTCCACATGTAGTTTTTTTTTTTTTAACATCTTATTGGAGTATAAGTGCTTTACAATGGTGTGTTAGTTTCTGCTTTATAACAAAGTGAATCAGCTATACATATATCCCCATATCCCTTCCCTCTTGCATCTCCCTCCCTCCCACCCTCCCTATCCCACCCCTCTAGGTGGTCACAAAGCACCGAGCTGACCTCCCTGTGCTATGCGGCTGCTTCCCACTAGCTATTGGTTTTACATTTGGTAGTGTATATATGTCCATGCCACTCTCTCACTTTGTCACAGCTTACCCTTCCCCCTCCCCATATCCTCAAGTCCATTCTCTAGTAGGTCTGTGTCTTTATTCCCGTCTTACCCCTAGGTTCTTCATGACCTTTTTTTTTCTTAGATTCCATATATATGTGATAGCATACGTTATTTGTTTTTCTCTTTCTGACTTACTTCACTCTGTATGACAGACTCTAGGTGTAGATGTATTTTTGATGCATTTGTGGGAGAAGATGAGCTTCACGTCCTACTACTCTGCCATCTTGATCACTCTCTGCCTATTGCTCCTTTTCCCATTGTGTCACTGGTGTGCCTACAGGGTGTGCCTGGGAGAGCACTGGGGTGTATATCTTCAAGTATGTGGACAAGTGGCCCTGAGCCATCCACAAACTCTCACTCAAGGGAGGAATAAATGAGGGGCTGGCTCCAGAGTCAGTTTGCTATTGGGGCCAAGGGTCAATCTAGGGCCACTGGGGGCTGACATTTTGGCTGAGTCATGTGGAGAGTATATTCTTCCTTTGAGAAAAGGCACTTGGGCCATGACAGAACCCTGATTTTGTCCTTATTCATTATTCATCTACATAATAATTACTCACTGGAGGCATGGTGATAAGCAAAATCTATGGTCCCTGCCCTCCTGGAGCTTATATTCTAGCGGTGCCAGGTATTTAATAATCATATGTATGAAAGCATTATCGTAAACTGTGATGAGTGCTGTAAGGAAAATGTGTACATGGTAAGGAAGACTTCCTACCATGGGAAGGCATGTTCAAGCTGAGACCTGAAGGATAACCTGAGATAATTAAGCAAGAAAGGTGGGGTATGAATGGAGGGTAAGGGCCCTGTGATGGGATGGTCGAGGTGAGTTCAAGAGACCAAATGATAGCTGGAGTGCAGAGAGCAAGTGTCTGTAGTGGGAGGTGGAATGGGAGAGGCAGGCTGGAGCCAGAGCACACAGAGCCATGAAGGCTGGAGAGGAAATGTGGTCTTTATGTACAAGCAGTGGGATAGTACTGAAGGTTTTAAGCAGAGGGTAAGTGACCCTGGCTCCTGATTGAGAATGGATTGTCCAGGAGCCAGAATGCAAGTAAGGAAGCCCATTAGGGGATGAGTGCAGGTGTCCAGGTGAGAGACAGTGGTGGCTTGGACCAGGTGGTGGAGGTGGAGATGCAGAAAGGTACACTTATTCAAGAGGCAATAAAGAAGTGGAATCACTGGGACTTGGGAGGGTCAGGCATGTGGTGTGAGCAGAGGGGAGGTACTGAGGGTGGCTTCCAGGTGTCTGGCTTGCCCTGTGGGATGGCTGGCTGGAGGAAGGTGCCAATCCCTTAAGTAGGGAAAGTCAGGTTTGGTGGAGAAAATCACTAGCCCAAATTTGGATGGTTGAGTTTTAAATGTCCATGACTTTGTAATGATGTTGAAATGTCTGAGAGGAAATGTCAAGATGGCAGTTGGCTATTTTAGTCCGGCACGTGGAGTAGAGAGATGGCCAGAGATAGCTATCTGAGGGTCACGTGGGAATAGAGTCCACAGGGGTGAAGGGGATGGCCTAAGGGGAGTGTCTAAGTGAGGAAGGGTCACCCAGCTGAGCAGGGTGCCCAGTACCCCGCTTCCTTCTTGTCTCTCCATCCCAGGCTTTGTGGAGCTGCTCTCTTTGAGATTCAGGAACCCAAAAGTGCAGGAGGTAAGTTCCTTCAATGTGGGGCTGTGGCTGAAGAAGGCCAGTGGTCCTGCCTCCCTCTCTCAGTGACCGTCGCCAGCCTCTGTGTGGGTTGATGTCTAGATACTCCCAGAGTCCATCTGTACCTGGGAGCTGGGTCCCCACCCCCTCCAGGAGCCCTTACCATAAATACCCCTGGACTTGAAGGCCAAAGATGCTGACCCCCAGAGTCCAAGGCTCTCTGGGAGTTTGCACGAGGAACACTGCCATGCTGACTCATGTGGGCTGCTCCAGTGAGGGCCGTCCAGCCTTCAGTCCCAGCAAGAGGACTTGGTGGCTTTCTCAGGGGAGGAGGGAGGATGAAGCTGTTTGCACACACAGTGTGACCCTCGTCATTCCTACTCATCATTTTAGGTGGGCTGTGGCTACTCTGGAAATGACACCCGGTGCTTTTGCCTGGAGGAAATGGGGAAAATTTTTAGTGTTCAGAAAAATAAATTTCTTGGCTGGGTTGAAGATATTCTTTTTCCTATTCTTTATTCATTGTTATGAATTGCAGTCAAAGACAGTTTAATGGTGAAATTGCTATAAAACGGTGGAGAAAATATTTCTTTTGGTATTAGTTTTGTTTCAGTAAATTACAAAGTAGTGATTTAACTTGCCACTTTCAGGATTATTTCTGCCTCTCAGTGGGGTAATATAATCAGCGAGATCTACTATGGCCTTCATTTTCTAGAGAACACAGATAAATAATCTCCCGATATGCTCTTGAGCAAACTAAATTACCTGTGACTTTTGATATCTCCCATCTAGATCCAAGAGGATGTTGCTTTCATTGGGTGGGTAGGGAAGGGGAGAGACTACAGATCCCTGGGAATTTTGCTGCCAAGGGGACAGACAGTTAAAGATGGAAGCTGGGACCCCAGGAGAGTCACTCCAGGAGGGGCTCTGCATGTGAACATGTGTGCAGGGTTTTCCCAATGGCCCTGCTGCACCAAGGCTGGGATGTCCACAGGCACATGGGCTTCTGGAGAAATGGGAGGAGGCTGAGATTAAGAGTGGGGACCCAGAATAAATCAGGAGGTTGGGATGAACATACACATACTACTGTATGTAAGACAGATAACCAACAAGGACCTACTGTGTAGCACAGGGAAGTCTATTCAATATTATGTGATAACCTACGTGAGAAAAGAATCTAAAAAAGAAAGAATATATGTGTATGTATAACTGAATCACTTTGCTGTACACCTGAAACTAACACAGCATTGTAAATCAACTGTACGCCAATAAAATTAAAATAAAAAAAGAATGGGGACCCAGACAGCCCATCGGTGACACAGGTTATTAATGCACCATAAGCTTCCCACCTGATTATTTATAAACATTTTCTGAGTCCTTACTGTGTGCCAGTCCCTGCTTGTTGGGCACTGTTTTGGTTACAGTATCCATATCTGCTCTTTGTGTGGGTCAGAGTATGGAGGGGCACCTGAATCAGCAAATGTATTGTTCACAGGGAAAAATGCAGGTGGAACAGTCATTCTTCTTGGGGCTGTCACGGAAGGCTTAACTGAGCTGAGCTCTGGTCAAGCCTCAAAGGCTGTAAGGACTTTTTTGAGCAGGAAAGGGAAAGGAGAACATTACAGGCAGAAGGAGCAGCATGGGTGGAGGCATGGAGGTGTGAAGTCCCTGAGCTTGTTGAAGGCACCTGCAGGTCACGCTCTCCAAGGCGTGCTGTCTCTGGGAGACAGGATGGGAGGAAGGTGGGACTGGTTGGTGAGGGCTCCTCTTCATGGGCCTGCCTTGGCGGTGGAATGGCTCTGCGACCTTGGAGGAGACCCTCTGAGAGCCCTCTCCTCTGCCTGTTCTCTTTGTCTAGAGGGGCTGCCTGTGGGGAAGGGTGGGAGGGAAGAGGGCAGCGACGTAGACAGTGGGCAGCCTGTGGTCCAGTCTGCTGCATCACTTTTATTGATACCCTATGTAACTCTGGGTAAGGCACTCAGCCTCTCTGAGCCTCAGTTTCTTCATCTCTAGAATGAGACAGGCTTCTGTACCCCATAAGCTGCTGGGGGGGTCTCAGAGAAACTATAAGTTCTCCAAGTATGTAAGAACTGGGCAGTCTCTGTCCTGGGACCAATATTTGTATATTTCTCCAGCCTCATCGGCTGGTCCTGGAGAAGAGAGAATTCACTTGAACAGAGAAAATGGAATCTGAGCAGGGATAAAGCTGGTTGAGAGGTGGGCTGGCTGAATAACATCCTGGAACCCCATCTCTCAGGGGAGCTAAGAGAAACCTGAACGTGGACAGAGCTGTGATGACAGGTCTCACTGCCTATGGTTGGGAAGAATTCCCTTAGGGTCTTCTAAGAAGTGGGGACAGTCTTCCGGGGAGCACGGTTAAGTAACTCAAGGTGGTTAGACTGTGTTTGGAGGAGGCCAGTCTGGTGACTGCAGAGCCTGAGTTTTGCAGAGAGGGTTTGCCGGTCTGGGGCTGGACCTTAATTGCTCAGGACAGTGGAGGAGGGGCTGTGAGTATCATCTGCAGTGCCCTTTGTTTTCCTGTCCTTCCTGTCACAGTGCTTAGCTAGTCCTCTGATTAACTGCTTAGCAAACACTTAGCAAATATCAATTTGAAAAGGCCCCACATTATTAGGGTGGCCTCATGTCTGGGTCTGGCCTTAAAATATGGTAGCTGCGAGCTGCGTGTGGCTGTTGAGCACTTGAAATGGGGCTCGACCGAATTGAGATGTACCGTAAGTATAAAATACACACTGGATTTTGAAGACTTAGTACCAAAATACGTGAACTATCTCAATAATTTTTATACTGAATACCTGTGGAACTGATAATATTTTAGATATATTGTGTTAAGTAAAATATATTAAAATTAATTTCACCTTTTTAAAGACATTTTAAAATGTGACCCCCTAGAAAATTTAATATTCAATATGTGACTTGCATTTTATTTATTTATTTATTAACATCTTTATTGGAGTAGAATTGCTTTACAATGGTGTGTTAGTTTCTGCTTTATAACAAAGTGAATCAGTTATACATATACCCCCATATCTCCTTCCTCTTGCGTTTCCCTCCCACCCTCCCTATCCCACCCCTCTAGGTGGTCACAAAGCACGGAGCTGATCTCCCTGTGCTATGAGACTGCTTCCCACTAGCTATCTATTTTACATTTGGTAGTGTATATATGTCCATGCCACTCTCTCACTTCGTCCCAGCTTCCCCTTCCCCTTGCCCAGACTTGCATTATATTTTTACTGGACAGCACTGATCTAGAGGCTGAAGGGAGGAAGTGGTGTAGATGAGGGGCCCTTTGTACCTTGAAAAGAGATTCCCCCCCCACCCGGTCAGGGACTTGAGCAGCACTGCTCTGGGTGGCTGGGAGCTCACTTCTTGGCAGCTCCACGTGGGATGTTGCTCCCCTCTTTTGCCTTCTGGGTCTGCTAGGAAAACGTCCCTGGGCCAGGCTGTGATGGAGCTGATGGGGTGGGAAACCAGAATGTGCTGCTTGAGGATCCCAGACGGAGAACACATTCAGGTCTCCAGAGGAGCTAACTGCATGGGCTTTATTCATAAAGGACCCTCTTCACTGGACTGAGAGGTCTTTATGGGTGGGGAGCAGCTGGTACTCATTTCTGTAGCCATAGACCCTGGCATAGATCCTGCATGCAGTAGGCTGGTTGGATAGATGGGTGAGTGGATGTGTGGCAGGATGGTTTTTTGAGGACATAAATGAACCTAGAGATTGAAAACATTGCAGTTGGATGAATGGTTGGCTGGATGGAGCTCAGAGAGATGGACAGATGGGTGGTTGGGTGGAAAGATAGATGAATAAAAGGGTGGATGAAAAAGAGGGTGGTGAATCTGTGGATGGATAGCTGAAAGGAGGATGGGTGGATGGATGGATGGATGCATGCATGCATAAATAGATGGAGTGGGTAAAAGGAAGATGGGTGATTAGGTGGATGGATAACTGGGTGGTGGTTGATGGAGGATGGAGAGGATGAATGAGGTGCTCATTCCAACACAAGCATTTGTCAGGGCCTGTTAAGGACATCACATCTTATGGTCAGCACATTTCTTGGCACATTTCTCTCCCCTGTTTTGCACAGACATGTCTCGAGATCCTCCAGGCTTTTGCTGTGTTCTCCAGAGAGTTCTCATTGCTATGGCTATGCTAGTGAAGTCTCTCTGCCTAATTAGAACTGTCAGCTCCCTGGGTGGGCCATGCTCTCCGTTGTCGGGGTCAGGCTGGGACATGATGTGCATGGGGTGCAGGGGATGACGTGTTTGCTAGATTGTGTGGGGAATTCTTTATGACAGGTCAATCATCTTTCTATACAAACCTCATAGGTCTTTCAAAATAATCAAGGAATCAAGAGTGTGACAGGAGAAGAAGGAGGAGAAAGGATTCTGAGTTAATGGGATGGGGGAGACAAGATAGAAATAAATTTCTTTTCAGGACATTATTCCTGACCCATGTGGGACTGTCCTCACATATGCAGACATGGACCTTCCAGAAAGTGTTTTCTCTGATACCCCAGTCTCCTTTCTCAGCAGTCCCAGGAGGCCACAGGGAAAGCCTGTCTCCTTTGAGGAAAATGAGCCTCAGAGAGAAGAAAGGATTGCCTCCTATCTCTGGATTTGACTTGTTTCTCTGGAGGTGGCAGGAATGGGTGCTGGAATGGGAAGCTCTTTGTCTCCCTAGAGATAGGGGCCCTGCGGGTGTGGAGGGGAGACCAGACTTCTCCATCCTGGTTGGACTGCATCACTGCCCGGGGAAATCGGGGGAGACATGCCAGCTCTGGTTCTTTCAAAGTTCCGGATTTTCTGCATCAGTAAAGGCTTTGATCATCCTGATCAGCAGTCAACTCATCACCATTAATCTGATCAGCAGTCAACTCATCACCATTAATTGAATTACGTTTCAAGCAGGGTTCCTGGAGAGGTTCTGTTGCAAATGGTGCAGAAGGACAATGGGGCTTTTCTGCACGCCACAGCTCATCCTGCACTCTGGGAAGTTGGGGGAATGTGCGCTTGCCGGCGGCGCTCTCCTCAGAAAATGCACAAACCTTCCTGTGCTCCCTTTCCTCTTATATTTAGGATCACAACCACCAAATCTCATCCTCTATACTCCATCCAAGTAGTGCATGGATCGTTTTTTCCCCCCCTGTGAAATCAGAAAAAAAAAAAACTGGACCTCTTTTCATTAAGACAGTCTCAATACAGTTAAGCATCTAGAAGAAATGCACAAGTCTCTCAAAGCCTCCATGGGGATAATGAACAGATTTACTGAGGTTTTCTTAATGGGATCACCAAGGAGGATTTATTAGCAAACTTCCTAAATGTTCTCTTTTGTCCCTTTGTGTCCTTGAAGACTGGATCTTCTAGCAACTGCTCAGATCTCTGCTTTCTTTTCAAAATGCCCAATCTCCAGACTGTCTTTCTTCCTTCACTATTCCTTCTGGCTCTGGCCAAGACTTTTTAAGCAACTCCCATCTCCAACATTTTTATTTTCCTTCCAGTAAAGACAAGTCCATTTTTTTCTTTTTTTTTTAGATGGTGGGGATAGGAGTTTATTAATTAATTAATTTATTTTTGCTGTGTTGGGTCGTCATTTCTGTGCGAGGGCTTTCTCTAGTTGTGGTAAGCGGGGGCCACTGTTCATCGCGGTGCGTGGGCCTCTCACTGTCGTGGCCTCTCGTTGCGGAGCACAGGCTCCAGACGCGCAGGCTCAGTAGTTGTGGCTCACAGGCCTAGTTGCTCCGCGGCATATGGGATCCTCCCAGACCAGGGCTAGAACCCGTGTCCCCTGGATTAGCAGGCAGATTCTCAACCACTGCGCCACCGGGGAAGCCCCAAGTCTATTTTTTTTTAAATTAAATTTTTATTGGACTATAGTTGCTTTACAAGTTGTATTAGTTTCTGTTGTACAGTAAAATGAATCAGCTATACGTTTACATATATCCCCTCTTTTTTGGATTACCTTCCCATTTAGGTCACCACAGATCACTGAGAAGTGTTCCCTGTGCTGTACAGTAGGGTCTCATTAGTTATCTAATAGTAGTGTCTATAGGTCCATCCCAATCTCCCAATTCATCCCACCCCCCCTTCCCCCCATGGTATCCATATGTCCTTTCTCTACTTCTGTGTCTCTATGTCTGCTTTGCAAATAAGTTCATCTGTATCATTTTTCTAGATTCCACATATAAGTGATATTATACGATATATATTTTTTTCTTTCTAACTTACTTCACTCTGTATGACAGTCTCTAGATCCATCCTTGTCTCTGCAGATTGCACAGTTTTGTTCCTTTTTATGGCTGAGTAGTATTCCATAAGACAAATCCATTCTTATATAGTTACCTTCTGGCTCTCCTCATTCTCATCCTTCTCTGGTTCCCCACTCTGACCAGTCCAGTGAAGGGAGCTTGGTGTCCAAGCTGGTTTGGCCAAATTGCCTGGAGTGACTTTGGCCGGGCTGCACAGGCCAAGGTACAAGGTGCAGCCTCTGGGAAGGTGAAGGTGGACAGAAAAGAAGTCAGGGATGCTGAGGGTGAGGTGCCCTCAGATTGTGTACGGCATCCTAAGGTTTCACTGTTAGAAATGTGCTAGTAAAACCATCTTTGGTTCTGAGGAACAGAAGCCCATTCAAACTAGTTAGTGTCAAAAAATTATTACAAGGACATAGGAATTTCTTTCACAACCCAAAGAGACGGAGGAAGCTGGGACTCAGGAATGGGCTGAGACTAGAATCTAGAAAGTGGCCCACTCTCTCCCTGTCCCTCTCTCCCCTCATTCGGTCTCCCCCTCATCCCCCTTCTCCCCATCTCTCTCACTTGGCACTCAGTTCCAGTCACATAAAGAAAGTAACATTAACATTTTGAGTTCAAATACCTGGAGAAGATTCTCACTGACTCAGCTTGGCTCAAGTGGTCTCCCCAGGTCTGGTCAACTGTGGTCAGGGAGCAGGGATCATGAGGCACAAACATTGGTGCCAGGACCCACACTTGTGGTGTGGGAAGGCAAATTCTCAGGGAAATGGGCTGACTCATGGGCTGTGCAGATACCCCTAAGGTGTTTACCATAGGAGGTACTTGTTGGATAAATAAAAGTGGGAGAAATGCTTATGAGACTCATTGCTATTAACATGGCTGTGATCAAACTATATATGATTTTGTTCTATTGCATTCTTGTTTTAGTAGTTTTCCATATTATTATATATATTTTATAGACTTCAACTGGATTAATTATAAATTACTTAATAATTTTCTCATTGTGGGACATTTAACTTGTTTAAAAATTTTTCAACCATTATAAATAATAGAGCAATAGTCATGTTTATGTGTAAGGTGCTTTCTAGGTTTTGTATTATTTTCTTTGGAATAGATTGCTAGAGGTAGAATTAAAGTTTCAGGCTCTTGTTTGTAAATGAGAGAATCTACTGGGGATATTTAAGCAGAAAGGAAGCTTTACACAAGATAATAGGTATCTCTGGGGGGTTGGGGTGGTGATGCAGAGAACTAGGCTTGGATATAACCAGGAACAGTGCAGCTGGAATCTGCTCCATCCCATTGTGGGACGTTCTAGTGAAACACTCTTGCTGCCATTTCCTGATGCTTTACTCTAATGACTCCTGGGTTTTGGGCTCCAGAAACTCTGCCACATATTCTCTAGGAGGACCAGTTGCCTCCAACAGTACACTACTAGAAAACTGAGCTCTTTGCACATGGCTGTCATTTCACCTCACCCTTCTGAATCCAGGTCTCATGCGGGTGAGTCATACTGGCAGAACTTGGGACCCATGTCCTCAGTCTAGTAATAAGGAAGTCTGATAAGTGGATCTTTGGATTCCTAGTACAGGGAGGTAAGACTCATGTGAAACTGTCAAAATATCATGGGGTTATTAAAAAGATGTCAGACAGCCATGAATGATGGATGCCTAGTATGTGTTCAGATGCAAATTTAGAGGAAAGACTATACAGGCTGGAGGAGTGGCTCAGTGATATCATCAAGAGCACAGGTGCTTTCTGTTTTTCAGTGTATTGATAATGTATGCCCTCATGGTCTAAAATAGCTGCCATAGCTCCTAGCATCACATCATTATTTGGTAGAATCCCAAGGAGGAAGGAAGAAGGTAGGAGCAAAAGGGATTTCTTCTTAAGAGCTTTCTATTTGCAGAGATTAATGTCTTGAGCAGACTTTCCTTTATGTGGTCTAAGTCAAATGTGTACTCCCACACCCATCACTGGCAAAAGGTAACAGGACTACCATACCATGATTGCCTTAGATCTGGGCTGAGTACATTGCTCCCTAAAGTTTAGATTCTTTTTTTTTTTTTTTTTTTTTTTTGCGGTACGTGGGCCTCTCACTGTTGTGGCCTCTCCCGTTGCGGAGCACAGGCTCCAGACGCACAGGCTCAGTGGCCATGGCTTATGGACCCATCCGCTCTGAGGCATGTGGGATCTTCCCGGACTGGGACACGAACCCATGTCCCCTGCATCGGCAGGCAGACTCGCAACCACTGTGCCACCAGGGAAGCCCCTAGATTCTGTTAGTAGGAAAGAAGCAGGAATAGATTTTGGGAAAGCAAGAGTATCTGTCATAAGGGGAATTAACATTTATTTATTTATTTAATTTTTTGATTTATTTTTAAAATTTATTTATTTGGTTGTGCTAGGTCTTAGTTGCAGCAAACAGGCTCCTTAGTTGTGGCATGTGAACTCTTAGTTGAGGCATGCATGTGGGATCTAGTTTCCTCCTGACCAGGGATCGAAACTGGGCCTCCTGCATTGGGAGCAAGGAGTCTTAACCACTGTGCCACCAGGGAAGTCCCGTCATTTATTTATTTTTATGTGAATATTCTAAGATTCCTAATACCTATTGCCAAATTGTTTCCAAAAGGGTTGTACCAACTTAAAAATTCTTACGAACAACATATGAGTATGTCAGTTTTACCACACCCTTGCCCACTCAGGAGTTTTGCATATTTATTAGTAACATGGTACTGAGCTCTTTTATTATTTCTGATACATTTTTAGATTAAATTGTCTTGAATTTTACAAGAATACAATCTTGTCATGAATGAATGAATGAAAATGATAGTATAGTCTCATTTTTAATAGTTATAGATTTAAATGCTGTTTCTTATTGTACTGATCAGGCCTTTCTGAACAGTCTTAGTTAATAACGGTGATAACAAGCCTCCCTGTCTTGTTCCTGATTTTCACATCAAAATTTGAGTGTTACGTTGGTAGGTGTGAAGTGAATTGTTCATTTGAGATATGTCTGATTTCCTCAGATTTAAGCTATTTGTTCTGAGATGTACCAAGTTAATGATAACTTGATGGGAAGGGGAGGGGAAGGAATTACTTAATATTAACCTTACACATTGATCGAAAGGTATTATTTCAACAAGGTGAAAGAAATAGAATAAACAAGGAGAGTATTTATATATTTTCTTCCCATTGATAGTGTCATATAATTAAATACACAATTATTTGAATATAACCAGGATCCTCATGGAAGATAAATTCTTTGTATAATATATACTTTATTATGTTTAGCAAGTATCATTCTATTCCCAGATTTTAGAATTTTCATGAGGTAAACATGTTGAATTTAACAAGAGTCTAAGCATAGGGCTGTCACTAAAAAATTGATGCCCTGATCTGGGAGATTATATGACTAATTTCCTAACACTAAATCATTTATGCAATCCTGGGATGGATCCTACTTTATTGTTAAGCATTATTCTTTTAATATTCTATTGAATTCTATTTTCTGGTATTTTATTTAGGATTATTACACTTTTTAAAAAATTTATTTTATGAAAGTACAGTTGATTTACAATGTTGTGTTAATTTCTGCTATACAGCAAAGTGATTCAGTTATACATATTTATACATTCTTCTTCATATTCTTTTCCATTATGGTTTATCACAGGATGTTGAATATAGTTCTCTGTGCAATACAGTAGGACTTTGTTGTTTATCCATTCTATATGTAATAGTTTATATATGCTAATCCCTATACTTATTTCTTTTCTTTTTTAAAAATTTTATTTATTTTTGGATGTGTTGGGTCTTCGTTGCTGTGTGCAGGCTTTCTCTAGTTGCGGCAAGCAGGGGCTGCTCTTCTTTGCCGTGCGCGGGCTTCTCATCACAGTGGCTTCTCTTGTTGCAGAGCATGGGCTCTAGGTGTGCGGGCTTCAGTAGTTGCAGCACATGGGCTCAGTAGTTGTGGCTCATGGGCTCTAGAGTGCAAACTCAATAGTTGTGGCGCACAGGCTTAGCTGCTCCTCAGCATGTGGGATCTTCCCAGACCAGGGATCAAACCTTTGTCCCCTGCATTGGCAGGCGGATTCTTAACCACTGCACCACCAGGGAAGTCCCCAGTCTTTCTCTTTCAGACTTACTTTGCTTAGTATGATAATCTCTAGGTTTACCCATGTTGCTGCAAATGGCATTATTTCATTCTTTTTGATGGCTGAGTAATATTCCATTGTATACATATACACCACATCTTTTTTATCCACTCATCTGTCAATGCACATTTAGGTTGTTTCCATGTCTTGGCTATTGTGAATAGTGCTGCTATGAACATGGGGGTGTATGTATTTTTTTGAATTATAGTTTTGTCTGGGTATATGCCCAGGAATGGGATTGCTGGATCTTATGGCAACTCTACTTTTAGTTTTTTGAGGAACCTCCATACTTGTGGAAACATGCATACATGTTTCCACAGTGGCTGCACCAACTTACATTCCTACCAATAGTGTAGGAGGGTTCCCTTTTCTCCACACCCTCGCCAGCATTTGTTATTTGTAGACTTTTTGATGATGGCCATTCTGAGTGGTGTGAGGTGGTACGTCATTGTAGGTTTGATTTGCATTTCTCTATTAGTTAGTGATGTTGAGCAGCTTTTCTTGTGCCTCTTGGCCATCTGTATGTCTTCTTTGGATATGTCTATTTAGATCTCCTGCCCACTTTTTGATTGGGTTGTTTTTTTGTTGTTGAATTGTATGAGCTGTTGGTATATTTTGGAAATTAAACCCTTGTCACTTGCATCATTTGCAAATATTTTCTCCTAGTCTGTAGGTTGTCTTTTCATTTTGTTTATGGTTTCCTTTGCTGTGCAAAAGCTTGTAAATTTGATTAGGTCCCATTTGTTTATTTTTGTTTTTATTTCTATTGCCTTGGGAGACTGACCTAAGAAAACATTGGTATGATTTATGTCAGAGAATGTTTTGCCTACGTTCTCTTCTAGGACTTTTACGGTGTCCTTATATTTAGATCTTTAAGCCACTTTGAGTTTATTTTTGTGTATGGTGTGGTGTGAGGGTGTGTTCTAACTTTATTGATTTACATGTGGCTGTCCAGCTTTCCCAACACTACTTGCTGAAGAGACTGTCTTTTTCCTGTTGTATGTTCTTTCCTCCTTTGTCGAAGATTAATTGTCCATAGGTATTATGAGTGCCTTACACTTTTTAATTTTTTCCCTATATCTGCTTCATTTTTTATCATTTAGCATTTTATCTTTTTTGTTATTTGCCAGAGATTTGACTGTTTTAACTCTGGTTTTCCCCAAAGAAGAGTCTTAAATGTATTTATTAATGTTATTGTTTTATGTTTGAATTTTCTCTGTTTTTCTTTAAATAATCTAATGTTTTCAGTCCAAGTCAGTATTACCTGTTTTTCACACAGCTGATGAAAGTTTGACTTCCAGTTTGATCCATGACTGTTTTGTTGCTGAGTTTTGGCATTTCTGGATTGCTGTGTGAATCAGAGCTACAAGGCAGGGATCTCTGTTCTTTTTCTCTGTGATGTAAGCATCTAGAACATCTAGAACAAGCATCTAGAACAGTTCCTGGCCCATAGTCGGGTGCAATATGTATTTATTGGCCAAATGAAAGAATGAATCTAGGGAACTGGTTGGAAGCTGCCGGAAGCCTCCTCTCCTGGGAAGACCTCTTGGGGGACGGGGAGGAGGGGGAGACAGGTCACAGGCCTGACTGCACAGTGAGCTTTTGCCCCTGCTTCTCCTCCCTCCCCCGCCCACAGCCGGCTCCCCACACATTACAAAGGAAACTCTTGGAACCTGTGGTAGCCAGTGTTAGGGGCCAGGCCCTTTTGAGCTCCATCCTCGTAGGCCTTTGGCTTCTGGTGGTGAAGTCTCTTGTGGCCACAGCTAGAGATGCTGGCAAGAGTGTGGAGGTGTGGAGAAGGCTGTCTCCTGGAAGGTGAAGGTGAACTCTAGGTAAGAGATGAGTCAGCTGGATGGAGGAGCTGGACAGGGGCAGGGGCTGAGGCAAGAGCACACAGTTATTTTGATGAAAAAGACCTCCAGGTAAGGTTTCATTTGTGGCCCTTCAGAGTTTTGAGCCTGAGCCCAGGGTACCTGATGTGTTGAGGATAGGAATGACCATGCAGCAGCTTGTGCCTTAGGAACAAGAGAGACCGCCTGGGCTGGCTGGAGAGGTGCCCATCTGGTGGACACCTGCATCCATCTCATCTCCATCCAGAGATTCAGGATAAAATGCAGGATGCCCCGTTAAATTAGAATTTCAGATGAATGACAATTATTTTTAAAACACAAGCCCTACAGATTTGAGGCCTCTTGATTTACCCAGATCTGAGGCATGAGGCTTCCTAGAACCTGGAAGGGACGACTCATTGGGAGGGCAGTAAGGCACGCATCCCCTCCAACCCAAACACACCCTAAGATAGTCCCAGCAAAAAGTGAAGCCTTTGTTAGAAGTCCTCATTAGACTCATCCCACTCAGTCTTGCTCCTCAAATGCAAGTGTGAACTAAGCAAGCTCTCTACACCTTCTTCCTCTTGGTGATGGCCTTTTGGGAGATGCAAGTTCTGTCTCACGGGCTCTGCTGGATACAGGGGTGAGTGAGGTGAGCGCTTGCCTTCCAGCAGGTCCCAGTAAGTCAGAGGAGGTGGGGCAAGGGGCCAGGAAATAGTATTTTGGGCGGACTGGGGGTTATATAAACTGAGTGCTGGGGCTTGGCCAGAAGGACAGACTGGAGGTGTGAGGTGGGCAAGGGGGCCATGCAGGAGATGACCAGAGGCTGAGGGGGAGCAGCCTGATGGCTATAGAGGGGAGATGTGAATCCTGTAAGATCACGGGGACCCTCCCTCCCAGGTACTTCTTCAGTGCCATTTGCTTCCAGGGGCTCTGAAAAAGCTGAAGGACGACCTCTAAGTTTCTGGGCTACAAAACAAACTTTGGGAAGTACTCTAGGTATTGTCACAAAGTGTGTGTTACCCTTTGACCAAGCTCATTTATTTTAAGCAGAAGGTTAAAAACTATACAAATAATTTTAATGGACATAATTATGTTCTCATCACAAAATAATGTGACACAGTTTCATAATTACTCAAAAATGATCATTGTCTGAATAGCTATTAATTAGTGAATAGCTTTGGAAAAAAATTTCAATAGATTTGGGAAGCATTGTTAATAGCCCATTACGTTATGTCTGGGGGGGTCAAATCACCATGTCATGTCAAAGCATAGATTTATGGCTCTATTTTTAATCATTTCAAAATAATTAGGAATGTGCTGTGCATCTGACTGGGCAGATTTGACACATGAAAACCATATATCTGCATTGGGAAGGGAACGGATAATTTCCAGCCACAATGGAGATCAAAGCTCTTTCGACATCCATTTGTCAAGAGCAATGCACATTTTATAGCTTCTCAGAAAGTATTAGTGATTTTAGATAAATAGCATTCAGCTTTTCTTTTCCTCTCCCCATGGCCTTCTCTCAAGCCAAGAGAGGAAAATCACACATTGTCAGGAACTTCTGACCTTGACTTGGAACTCTGGGGAGTCCAGCCACACGTTGTTGCTAGTAGAGTGGGGGTATTTCTACAGTACTCTTTGCCTTTCTCTAGAGAGGGTCAGCGGGAAGCAGCCTTGCCCTTCTCTCTGAGGGAGACGCTCATGCTTTTGGGGGATGGGTGCTGGAATCCCTTTTAGGCCAGCACCCTTCCTGTCTCGCTGGAGCCTGCAATATTAGGGTGTTTTGAGCCTTTGGGAGCAGCCCCACCTCCTGGACGTTCCTGGAATCCTTGTTGGGTAGGGGAGGGGAGTTGATGCTCACTGAGAGTCTCTGTGTGTCAGGTGCTGTACTGGACACTTTTTTATTTTTTTAATTAATTTATTTATTTTTGGTTGTGTTGGGTCTTTGTTGCTGTGTGTGGGTTTTCTCTAGTTGTGGCGAGCGGGGGATACTTTTCATTGGGGTGTGTGGGCTTCTCATTACGGTGGCTTCTCTTGTTGCGGAGCATGGGCTCTAGGCGTACGGGCTTCAGTAGTTGTGGCTCGCAGGCTCTAGAGTGCAGGCTCAGTAGTTGTGGTACGTGGACTTAGTTGCTCCACGGCACGGGATCTTCCCGGGCCAGGGCTCGAATCCGTGTCCCCTGCATTGGCAGGCACAGTAACCACTGTGCTACCAGGGAAGTCCTGGACACTTTATGTACATTATCTCAAGCCTCCACTGGAGCAGGTACTGTCATCCCTGTCTTACCAGTGAGGGAACTGATGCTCAGAGAAGTGAGGGGATCCTACAAGATTGTTTATCTTGAGGAGGACGCCTAAGGCTTGCAGAGAATCTTTAGGTCCAATATGCTATCTGATGTTTGACTCCTTTGGTGACTTACCCATGTCACCAGAGGGCTGACCATTTGGTCCTCCAGTCCAGGGCCACCACCTCTTGCGGAGGGGTGCTTACTACCAAATGACCTGTCCCATTCAGCATGAGTGATGAGTGTATATACTCATTGTTTAAACCAAAAATGCATATAAAGTAGAAGATGATAGCTCTCCCATGTCCCTTCTAAATCTATTCATCAGAGGAAATGACTGTTAGCACTTGAGTGTCATTCCGAATAGCTTCCTATGCATGTATAAATATGTCATTTTTATAGTGTAAGTAGGATCATATGTTCGGCTCTAATATGCTTCTCACTCAACCATAGACTGGGGATGTGCTTTCAGATACATATACGCACCTACACAATCTCTCTAACCATCTATCTTTATCTGTCTAGTTGGTTCTACCTTCAAAATACAATCTTCAAGGTAGATCTGACCATTTCTTACTTCTATCTTCCTGTATCTTAATTGGATTTTGATCATAGCCTCCTACCTGGAACCCCTGCTTCCACTCTAGCTCTGCCCTAGAGGCAATTCTGAACCCAGAAGTCAGCGCGTGCCTTTCAAAATGCAACTTGGGGCACATCACTTCTCTGCTCAAAACCCTCCCATCAGAGTAAAAGCCATAGCCTTGGCTTATAAAAGCAGTGGCCTTGGAGTCTCTCCGTGGTCTGCCTCCTGCTGCCATCCTGATCCATTTCTTTGATTACCCCACCCACCACTCTCCCCCTTGTTTACTCTGCTCCTGCTGTGCTGGCATCCTTGTTCTTTATTTTATTTTATTTTTTAACATCTTTATTGGGGTATAATTGCGTTACAATGGTGTGTTAGTTTCTGATTTATAATAAAGTGAATCAGTTATACATATACATATGTTCCCATATCTCTTCCCTCTTGCGTCTCCCTCCCTCCCACCCTCCCTATCCCACCCCTCCAGGCGGTCACAAAGCACCGAGCTGATCTCCCTGTGCTATGCGGCTGCTTCCCACTAGCTATCTACCTTACGTTTGGTAGTGTATATATGTCCATGCCTCTCTCTCGCTTTGTCACAGCTCACCCTTCCCCCTCCCCATATCCTCAAGTCCGGTCTCTAGTAGGTCTGTGTCTTTGCCTAGCATGCTACTGCCTGCAGGCCTTTGGATTTACTGTTTGTGCTGCTTGGAATGTTCTTCCCAGAAAACCTTGTGGTTCCTTCTCTTCCTTCCTTTCAGATTTGTGCTCAAATGTAGTAAGGACCTTTCCTGACCACCCCTCTATAGATTGATATAATTTCTTAGGGTGATTTAAAAAAATCACATGCACATACACCCCAAGTCTAAGCCATCATTATAATTACTGATGAAATATAAAGGCATTCAAATTTACACGAGGAAAAAGACAAACCTGTTGAATTGGTCTCTCTATTCATGCGCCTGCACTGCACTGCTGGATTGGGCAGACAAAGAAGGGGTGGCAAACTGGAGGTCCTGGACTGGTCACAGAATGTCCAGAGAAGTAGTAGGCTAACAAACAACTTGGGAAGAGGAAGGTGTGGTCAGAGTGTGATGTCTGAATTAATGATGGTAACAGGGGAGTACTGTTGGTAGATGACAAGGTCCAAGGTGTGACTCTTGGTGGTCGAGATGGAGTGGAGGAGGAGGGCACCGGAACGAGGTGGTCTAGGAAGCGGAGGTCAGGGCGCAGGATGGGTTATCCATGTGGATGTTGGTAACCCAGGAGGAGGGAAGGAGTGGGGGTGAAGGGGATGATGGGTGCCAGGCGCACAAGTCTTAGATGAATGAGTTGCCAATCAATGGGTGACACGATAAGGAGGCTATTGAAGGTGGGGAAGTATTGATGTAACAGCAGAGAGGGAAAGGACTCCACTTCCCATCCCCGAGGGCCTGGGGAAGCGGCATCTTCCATGGAAAGTTAGGTTGCAGAGAAGGCAGGCTTTTGAATAGAGGCTGATGATATGGGAGAATTTTTTTTTTTTTAGATTTGAGAGAATGCTTTATTAACTGTAAAACACTATCCAAGTTGCAGTCACAGTTATTTCCTGTCCTTTTCGATATGGGAGAATTTTAAAATTATGGAGCTGTAGTTCTAGAAGCCCTAGTGGAAGGCTGAGGTATTAGAGGAGCTCTGTCCTAGAGAATTACAGATATTAAAATTCCTATTGAAAATTTTAGACAGTCTTAATAATATAGTATATTTCTAGCATTTTATTTCCCTTCATAGTTTACCAATTTACGTATAATTAACATTTGGTTGAGGCCAAAGAAATGGCTGCTTTCTTTCTGCGCACTTAATGATTCCTCACGTGTCTCAACTGATGTGTCACCTCCCAAGTCGGAATGAAAAACACCTTTGGCTGTAATTGTCTCTGCTCTTTCCATAGCCTCTTACCTGAGGTCTGTGAGCCCAGTGGGACACTTTCTGGCTGGATTCCCCCTGCCCCACCATCCCCTGAACAGCAGACAGAGCCTTGACACAAACATCAATAATGCCACAGAGACACTAAGGCAGGGTGAGGCCACCTTGCAGGGTTTCTTGGCTGTGGACATCAATGAGACTCCTGGAGGGGGCTGTCTGAGTGCATGAGATCCAGTCTTTACTCCAGGTTCTGGGCAGATTCAGCTTACTCTAGGATTACATGAGAAAGAGCCTAGAAAAATGTCCAGCAGGTTTCTTGGTGCACAGTAGGTTGTTTTTTTGTTAGTCTAAAGGTATGTTGGTGGCAGCTGGGTGTCCAAGTGGTTTGTTCAGGCTCTGCGTTGCAGTAATGCTTCTGGCTGCAGTCCCATCCATCAGGACCGTGGTTGTCGTGGAGGAAGTTGCTGATGCACAGCCATGAATCACAGTGTGCGAACTGCTCATAATTGCCTAATGTGTGTTTTCACTTCTCAAATTTAAAACCGTTTACTGCCGGGAGCAGATGTTAAATTCAGGACACTTGTCAATTGTTGGTGCTATACACAAAAAAGATGCTTAAAATTAGAGGCCTGATTGAATTGTAAGTACAGTGATCACAGTGGTTGGAACTAAAATAATTGAAATGGTAAACAGCTTATTGTGGGAGATGGGAGGAAGCAATGGAAGGAGAAACCGAACTTAAATTTGAAAACCCATGATGCAGAGTTACAATGGGAATTCTACAATGGTTGTTAAGTTAATTAATACTTAATTGTAATAGAAACTCTCTAGCAGGGCTTGAAGAACATTCATTCTTAACTTACATGATTGCAAGAGAAGCCATATGGCTTCAGTAATAATAGTGAGAATGATAGCCATCATGTATTGGGCCTCTACTGTGCGTCAGATATGGGGTGCACAGCCGGACAGGCTGGCCTGAGGCAAGTCTGCACCCCCTGGGTGTGCTCAGAGGAGGCTGGGTCTTGGCTGCTGAGCTCTGGTGGACCTGCTCCTCATCCTTTTGGTGCTCGGGGTGAGCGCATGCTGTACGTCAGCTGCAGCAGCAGCAGCGGCAGCGGCAGCTTTTACTTCTTTGGCCATATTGGTCCTTCTTTTAGGGACACCTCCCCCCGCTACACCCCCTCCCCACCGCCTTCTCTGCTTTGCCAAGGTGACTTCTAATCCTTCAAGCCTCAGCTTAGAGGTTTCTCCAGGAAGCTTTCCCTGATTCTGCCATGACTCTCACCCTCTGCTGGGTCTAGTGACCGCCTGTCCTCCCAGCGTACCCTGCACATCCTGTATCACAGTTCTGATCACACTGGGCTGTCAGTGGTTGTTCACTGGCCCAGCTGCCCCGCTAGCTCATTGGTTGTGTGAGGGCAGGTCCAGCTCTCGCTGGGCTGCAGCCTCAACATCAGCAGTATGCCCAGTGTGTAGTAGGTATTGGGCAAGTGTGGGATGAAGCCCCTTCACAGCTTCCCGTCCTTGGGAAGAAGCACAGTGTGTAGCCCCTTTGCTGTCTGCTTTCACCGGCATCCACCCTGTGTTTCCGCGCGTTCCTGTGCTCCACGGGCTGGCCGAGTGCATAGACTACTGGGAAGTGGCATGTGTGGAGGGAGGGTGGAGAAGCACCAGAAAGGTGAGATCCTAGCCTGGCCTCAGCTGCTGAAGCACCCCACCCAGGAAACTGCCCTGACCCCTTGAGAGGGGGATGCGTTGTATGGAAATGGGCGCTTGTTGAGATTCAAGTGAATTTAAGTCAGGGTTCAGTTTTCCGTTGCGTTCTGAGGTTTGCTCTTTGATGCGAATTTCTGGCTGCACTTGAGGGCTGTGTGCTTCACAGGCCTGCTTGTTCCCTGTTGCCATTGTTGGTGGGCTGTAAGCCAAGTAGATTTTCATGTTCCTAAACTCACAAGTGTTGTTGCAATTTGAAATCCAACAGAGATACCCTATTTCTGCCTTGTTATGTGCTTCATGTGGTGGTCAAGATGCTCGTTACGTAAATACCGTGTTTTAGGCGTGGATCTCGCATGAGGAGCCCCATGCAAAGCACCAAGAGAGTGCCAGCTATCCTGGGAAAGTCCTTGGTGATGCCGCAAGGTCAGAGATCAAATCTTAAGCCTGTGGGCCTTGATGAGGAAGAAGTGTGGCCCACAGTGTCCATCAGTATTAACAGAGTGACAACTTTTGATAGCTTAGGAAAGTCATGGCCCTTGTATCTGTTTTCCTTTAATGTGTCCTCTCACAAGGCGTGTGTGCATAATTTTTTAATTGCCGGAAGGCTCTTAGTAATTGAGACAGCAGATTTGAATCCAGATTCCATCACATACTAGCACTGTGACCTTGGGCACATCATTCTCCTCTTTGGGCCTGAGTTTTCTCATCTCTAAGTTGGGGATGACAACCACAGGTGGTTGTGACAATAAAATGAGACAAGTGCTCACCACTAGGCCTGGCACATCACAAATGTTAAATATAGGATAGGCATAGTGTTAGTTCAGTTCTTATTTAGAATCCCTAACTCATACCGAATTTAGATTTTAGCCTCTTGCATGCTACCAGACAGACTCTGGTGTCTGTGGTCTTTCTTCTTCCCAGAGTAGAGTCATGTGGATTCTGATTCTGAGAGTAATTTACTTTGTGGTCCAATAAAAGGACTTTGGGAAGGGGATTCCAGCCCGCTCTATGCTTCCCTGCTTGGGGAAGACTCTCTTTTGTTTCAGGTTATCTCTGCCTATAGTATAGACAGTGTGACCATGGCAGAAAGAGAAATGTTTGGTGTGCTTAAGGATTCTATGTGTGGTTGGAGCAGGTGAAAAAGACCTTCTTGTGGCAAGTCTGGGTGACCCTGTATTATCATCTGTCCACTCCTCAG
>NW_020838220.1:0-28285 GCF_003676395.1 Aethalodelphis obliquidens | reverse complement strand
AATGTTCCATGAGCACTTGAGAAAAATGTGTATTCTGTTGTTTTTGGATGGAATGTCCTATAAATATCAATTAAGTCCATCTTGTTTAATGTATCCTTTAAAGCTTTTGTTTCCTTATTTATTTTCATTTTGGATGATCTGTCCATTGGTGAAAGTGGGGTGTTAAAGTCCCCTACTATGAATGTGTTACTGTTGATTTCCCCTTTTATGGCTGTTAGTATTTGCCTTATGTATTGAGGTGCTCCTATGTTGGGTGCATAAATATATACAATTTTTATATCTTCTTCTTGGATTGATCCCTTGATCATTATGTAGTGTCCTTCTTTGTCACTTGTAATAGTCTTTATTTTAAAGTCTACTTTGTCTGATAGGAGAATTGCTACTCCAGCTTTCTTTTGATTTCCATTTGCATGGAATATCTTTTTCCATCCCCTCACTTTCAGTCTGTATGTGTCTCTAAGTCTGAAGTAGGTCTCTTGTAGACAGCATATATATGGGTCTTGTTTTTGTATCCATTCAGCCAGTGTGTGTCTTTTGGTTGGAGCATTTAATCCATTTACATTTAAGGTAATTATCAATATGTATGTTCCTATTCCCATTTTTTAAATTGTTTTGGGTTCGTTATTATAGGTCTTTTCCTTCTCTTGTGTTTCTTGCCTAGAGAAGTCCCTTTAGCATTTGTTGTAAAGCTGGTTTGTTGGTGCTGAACTCTCTCAGCTTTTGTTTGTCTGTAAAGGTTTTAATTTCTCCATCAAATCTGAATGAGGTCCTTGCTGGGTAGAGTAATCTTGGTTGTAGGTTTTCCTCCTTCATCACTTTAAATATGTCCTGCCAGTCCCTTCTGGCTTGCAGAGTTTCTGCTGAAAGATCAGCTGTTAACCTTATGGGGATTCCCTTGTGTGTTATTTGTTGCTTTTCACTTGCTGCTTTTAATATATTTTCTTTGTATTTAATTTTTGACAGTTTGATTAAAATGTGTCTTGGCGTTATTTCTCCTTGGATTTATCCTGTATGGGATTCTCTGTGCTTCCTGGACTGGATTAACTATTTCCTTTCCCATATTAGGGAAGTTTTCAACTATAATCTCTTCAAATATCTTCTCAGTCCCTTTCTTTTTCTCTTCTTCTTCTGGGACCCCTATAGTTCGAATGTTGGTGTGTTTAATGTTGTCCCAGAGGTCTCTGAGACTGTCCTCAGTTTTTTTCATTCTTTTTTCTTTATTCTGCTCTGCAGTAGCTATTTCCACTATTTTATCTTCCAGGTCACTTATCCATTCTTCTGCCTCAGTTATTCTGCTACTGATCCCTTCTAGAGTATTTTTAATTTCGTTTATTGTGTTGTTCATTGTTGCTTGTTTCATCTTTATTTCTTCTAGGTCCTTGTTAAATGTTTCTTGCATTTTCTCTATTCTATTTCCAAGATTTTGGATCATCTTTACTATCATTATTCTGAATTCTTTTTCAGGTAGACTGCCTATTTCCTCTTCATTTGTTAGGTCTGGTGGGTTTTTATCTTGCTCCTTCATCTTCTGTGTGTTTTTCTGTCTTCTCATTTTGCTTATCTTACTGTGTTTGGGGTCTCCTTTTTGCAGGCTGCAGGTTCATAATTCCTGTTGGTTTTGGTGTCTGTCCCCAGTGTCTAAGGTTGGTTTAGTGGGTTGTGTAGGCTTTCTGGTGGAGGGGACTAGTGCCTGTGTTCTGGTGGATGAGGCTGGATCTTGTCTTTCTGGTGGGCAGGTCCACGTCTGGTGCTGTGTTTTGGGGTGTCTGTGGCCTTGTTATGATTTTAGGCAGCCTCTCTGCTAATGGGTGGGGTTGTGTTCCTGTCTTGTTAGTTGTTTGGCATAGGGTGTCCAGCACTGTAGCTTGCTGGTCGTTGAGTGAAGCTGGGTGTTGGTGTTGAGATAGAGATCTCTGGGAGAATTTCGCTTTTTGATATTACGTGGAGCTGGGAGGTCTCTTGTGGACCAGTGTCCTGAAGTTGGCTCTCCCACTTCAGAGGCACAGCACTGACTCCTGGCTGCAGCACCAAGAGCAAAAAGAGGAAAAGGGGAAAAAATAATAAATCTTGCTCTCAAAGTCCACCTCCTCAATTGGGATGATTCTTTGTCTATTCAGGTATTCCACAGATTCAGGGTACATCAAGTTGATTGTGGAGATTTAATCCGCTGCTCCTGAGGCTGCTGGGAGAGATTTCCCTTTCTCTTCCTTGTTCGCGCAGCTCCCAGGGGCTCAGCTTTCGATTTGGCCCCGCCTCTGCGTGTAGGTCACCGGAGGGCGTCTGTTCTTCGCTCAGACAGGACGGGGTTAAAGGAGCTGCTGATTTGGGAGCTGTGGCTCACTCAGGCCGGGGGGAGGGAGGGGCACGGAGTGCGGGGCGAGCCTGCGGCGGCAGAGGTCGGCGTGACATTGTAGCAGCCTGAGGCGCGCCGTGCGTTCTCCTGGGGAAGTTGTCCCTGGATCACGGGACCCTGACATTGGTGGGCTGCACAGCCTCCTCGGAAGGGGGGTGTGGATAGTAACCTGTGCTCTCACACAGGCTTCTTGGTGGCGGCAGTAGCAGCCTTAGCGTCTCATGCCCGTCTCTGGGGTCCGCGCTGATAGCTGCGTCTCGCGCCTGTCTCTGAGCTCCTTTAAGCGGCGCTCTTTTTTTTTTTTTTGCGGTTCGCGGGCCTCTCACCGCTGCGGCCTCTCCCATTGCAGAGCCCAGGCTCCGGACGTGCAGGCTCAGCAGCCATGGCTCACGGGCCTAGCTGCTCCGTGGCATGTGGGATCCTCCCGGACCGGGGAACAAACCTGTGTCCCCTGCATCGGCAGGCGGACTCTCAACCACTGAGCCACCAGGGAAGCTCCTAAGCGGCGCGCTTAATCCCCTCTCCTCGCGTGCCAGGAAACAAAGAGGGAAGAAAAAGTCTCTTGCCTCTTCGGTAGTTCCAGACTTTTCCTGGATTCCCTCCCGGCTAGCCATGGCTCACTAACCCCTTCAGGCTGTGTTCACGCCACCAACCTCAGTCCTCTCCCTGCGATCCGATGAAAGCCCGAGCCTCAGCTCCCATCCCCCACCCGCCCCGGCGGGTGAGCAGGCAAGCCTCTCGGGCTGGTGAGTGCCGGTCGACATCGATTCTCTGTGCGGGAATCTCTCCGCTTTGCCCTCCGCACCCCTGTTGCTGCGCTCTCCTCCGTGGCTTCGAAGCTACCCCCTCCGCCACCCGCAGTCTCCGCCCGTGAAGGGGCTTCCTAGTGTGTGGAAACCTTTCCTCCTTCACAGGTCCGTCCCACTGATGCAGGTCCCGTCCCTATTCTTGTGTCTCTGTTTTTTTCTTTTGTTTTTTGCCCTACCCGGGTACGTGGGGGAGTTTCTTGCCTTTTGGGAGTTCTGAGGTCTTCTGCCAGCGTTCAGTAGGTGTTCTGTAGGAGCAGTTCCACGTGTAGATGTATTTCTGATGTATCTGTGGGGAGGAAGGTGATCTCTATGTCTTACTCTTCCGCCATCATCCCCCTCTCCCAGGCTTTTTTCCCCCGGCAGGCGGATTCTTAACCACTGCACCACCAGGGAAGTCCCTAGTCCATTGACATTTAAGATATTTATTTATTTATTTATTTTGACCACGCTGCACAGCATGTGGGATCTTAGTTCCCTGACCAGGGATCGAACCCGTGTCCCCTGCATTGAAAGGTGGATTCTTTACCACTGGACCACCAGGGAAGTCCCAAAGGTAATTATTGATAGATGTGTATTCATTACCATTTTAAACCTTGTTTTCCCATTGATTTTATATTTCTTCTTTGTACCTTTTTCTTTTTTTTCCTTTTGTTATTTGATGATTTTCTTTTTCTTTTTTTTTTTTTTGCGGTATGCGGGCCTCTCACTGTTGTGGCCTCTCGCGTTGCGGAGCACAGGCCCTGGACGCGCAGGCTCAGCGGCTATGGCTTATGGGCCTAGCCGCTCTGCAGCATGTGGGATCTTCCCGGACCAGGGCACGAACCCATGTCCCCTGTATCGGCAGGCAGACTCTCAACCACTGCGCCACCAGGGAAGCCCTCATTTTCTTTTGTATTATACTTATTTTCTTTTCTTTTTGGTTTTTGTGAATCTGTTGTATGTTTTTGATTTGTGGTTACTCTGTTTTTCAAGTATACTCACTCCTTCCTATCTCTACTTGCCTTAGACTGGTAGTCATATAGGCTCAAATGCATTCTAGAAAAAAAAAATCTACATTTTCTTATTCTCCTCCCTAACATTTTATGATTTTGATGTCCTCTTTTACATCTTCATGTTAATCCTTTAGCTGTTCATTATCATCACTTCCACAGAATTTTGTTGATTTTTTTTTTTAATCTGTGTACTGGCTTATTTAATGATTTACTTTCTGATTGTGATTTTCTCTTTCCTATAGATTCTTCTTTTCTATTTAGAGAAGAACTTTCAATATTTCTTTTACGATAGGTTTAATATTGTATTTTTTTAGTTTTTGCTTGTCTGAGAAGTTCTTTATTTCTCCTTCTATTCTAAATGATAATCTTGCTGGGTATCCTGGGTTGCAGATTTTCCTCTTTCAGGACTTTGAATATATTTTGCCACTCGCTTCTGGCCTGCAGTGTTTCTGTAGAGAAATCAGGTGATAGCCTTATGGAGGTTCCCTTGTAATTAACTCTTTGTTTTTCTCCTGCTGCCTTTAGAATCCTCTCTTTATCTTTAACTTTTGCCATTTTTATTATAATATGTCTTAGTGTAGGTCTGTTTGGGTTTATCTTGTTTGGGACCCTCTGTGCTTCCTGTACCTGGATATCTGTTTCCTTCTTTAGATTTGGGAAGTTTTTAGCTATACTTTCTTCAAATGCATTTTTGATCCCCTTTTGTCTTTTTTCCCCTTCTGGAATCCCTATTATGCATAGATTGGCACACTTTGTATTATCCCATAGGTTCCTTATATTGCTTTCTTTCTTTCTTTCCTTTTTTTTTTTTTTTTTTTATCTGGTTTTCTGCCTGCTGTCCTGATTGGGTGATTTCCATTATTCTGTCTTCCAGGTCACTTGTTTGTTCTTATGCATTATTCATTCTGCTATTCATTACCTTTAGCTCAGCTTTTGCCTCTGCAAATGAGTTTCATAATTTTTCTTTGTTCCTTTTTATAGTTTCTAGTTCCTTGTTATAGTACTCTGCCTTTCTGTTGGTAGCCTTTCTTAATTCCTTCAGTATTTTCATTACCTCCTTTTTGAAATTGTTGTCTAATAGGCTGAAGAGCTCTGTTTCATTGTTTGTTCTTTCAGGGGAATTCTCTTGGTCTTTTAACTGGGAGTGGTTCCTCTGCTTCTTCATTTTACTTATATTTCTCTTACTCTGTGAGTTTAGGAGAAACAATTATCTACTCTGATCCTGGAGGGCTATTTATATGTATGGGTGTCCCTGTGTAGCTTGTGTGGCTTTAATATATTTGGTGCGAGGGCTGTTTTTAGTACCGATGCCTGTCGTCTCTTTCCTCAGCATGTGCTCGTCATTATCCCCTTGATAGGGGGTGTGCAGATGTGGTGGCTGGTTCCCAGTCCTAGGGTTCTTGGCAGCAGTGGCAGCTCAGGTGTGCCCCTGGAGCACATGATGGGAGCAGAGGTAGCTCCTGACCACTCCTAGAGTCTGTGAGGACAGTGGTGGTGGCTGGCGACCACTCCCAGGGTCTGGGATGGAGGCAGTGGGGGCTTGCAACCACTCCTGGTGTCCGGGAGGGAGACATCAGGGGCCTGCGACCACTCCTGGCCTCTGGTTGGGCGGTGGTGGAGGCTTGCGACCGCACTTGGAACCCGTACAGGTAGTGTCCTGCTCTCTGCAAGTGTGCACACAGGGAAAAAGACTACAACCCGGGTTCCTCCTCTCACCTCATGCTCCCCGCAAACAATGGCAACTGGCCTCTAAGGCAGCCCAGACTTTCTCTGCTTACACCCTCAGTTGTGGGCGCACTGGATTCCAGCCTCCTTAGGCTGTTTCCACACAGCCAACCCCAGTCCTCTCTCTGGTTCTGATATCTGAAGCCTGAGTTCTAGCACCCAGCCCTCAGCCACACTGGGGGTCATGTGTCTAAGGCTGGAGAGTGCAGGGTGGCAGCACTGACTGTCTGGGTAGTTCTCCCTCTGCTCTGGCTGCCACAAACCAGCTGCTGTGTTCTCCTCCGAGGCTCTGAAGTCCCCTCTGTCCCTGCAAATCTCCCTGCTGATGAGGGGGCTTCCCAGGGTGCAGGAACATTTCCTCTTTCACAGCTCCCTCCCAGGAGTGCAGGTCCCATCCTGATTCCTTCCTCACTTTCTTTTTTTTCTTTTTCTTTTTTCCTACCTGGTTACATGGATATTTTCTTGCCCTTTCAGCAGTCTGAGATCTTCTGCCAAAGTTCAGTAGATATTCTGTGGGAATCGTTCCACATGTAGTTTTTTTTTTTTTAACATCTTATTGGAGTATAAGTGCTTTACAATGGTGTGTTAGTTTCTGCTTTATAACAAAGTGAATCAGCTATACATATATCCCCATATCCCTTCCCTCTTGCATCTCCCTCCCTCCCACCCTCCCTATCCCACCCCTCTAGGTGGTCACAAAGCACCGAGCTGACCTCCCTGTGCTATGCGGCTGCTTCCCACTAGCTATTGGTTTTACATTTGGTAGTGTATATATGTCCATGCCACTCTCTCACTTTGTCCCAGCTTACCCTTCCCCCTCCCCATATCCTCAAGTCCATTCTCTAGTAGGTCTGTGTCTTTATTCCCGTCTTACCCCTAGGTTCTTCATGACCTTTTTTTTTTCTTAGATTCCATATATATGTGATAGCATACGTTATTTGTTTTTCTCTTTCTGACTTACTTCACTCTGTATGACAGACTCTAGGTGTAGATGTATTTTTGATGCATTTGTGGGAGAAGATGAGCTTCACGTCCTACTACTCTGCCATCTTGATCACTCTCTGCCTATTGCTCCTTTTCCCATTGTGTCACTGGTGTGCCTACAGGGTGTGCCTGGGAGAGCACTGGGGTGTATATCTTCAAGTATGTGGACAAGTGGCCCTGAGCCATCCACAAACTCTCACTCAAGGGAGGAATAAATGAGGGGCTGGCTCCAGAGTCAGTTTGCTATTGGGGCCAAGGGTCAATCTAGGGCCACTGGGGGCTGACATTTTGGCTGAGTCATGTGGAGAGTATATTCTTCCTTTGAGAAAAGGCACTTGGGCCATGACAGAACCCTGATTTTGTCCTTATTCATTATTCATCTACATAATAATTACTCACTGGAGGCATGGTGATAAGCAAAATCTATGGTCCCTGCCCTCCTGGAGCTTATATTCTAGCGGTGCCAGGTATTTAATAATCATATGTATGAAAGCATTATCGTAAACTGTGATGAGTGCTGTAAGGAAAATGTGTACATGGTAAGGAAGACTTCCTACCATGGGAAGGCATGTTCAAGCTGAGACCTGAAGGATAACCTGAGATAATTAAGCAAGAAAGGTGGGGTATGAATGGAGGGTAAGGGCCCTGTGATGGGATGGTCGAGGTGAGTTCAAGAGACCAAATGATAGCTGGAGTGCAGAGAGCAAGTGTCTGTAGTGGGAGGTGGAATGGGAGAGGCAGGCTGGAGCCAGAGCACACAGAGCCATGAAGGCTGGAGAGGAAATGTGGTCTTTATGTACAAGCAGTGGGATAGTACTGAAGGTTTTAAGCAGAGGGTAAGTGACCCTGGCTCCTGATTGAGAATGGATTGTCCAGGAGCCAGAATGCAAGTAAGGAAGCCCATTAGGGGATGAGTGCAGGTGTCCAGGTGAGAGACAGTGGTGGCTTGGACCAGGTGGTGGAGGTGGAGATGCAGAAAGGTACACTTATTCAAGAGGCAATAAAGAAGTGGAATCACTGGGACTTGGGAGGGTCAGGCATGTGGTATGAGCAGAGGGGAGGTGCTGAGGGTGGCTTCCAGGTGTCTGGCTTGCCCTGTGGGATGGCTGGCTGGAGGAAGGTGCCAATCCCTTAAGTAGGGAAAGTCAGGTTTGGTGGAGAAAATCACTAGCCCAAATTTGGATGGTTGAGTTTTAAATGTCCATGACTTTGTAATGATGTTGAAATGTCGGAGAGGAAATGTCAAGATGGCAGTTGGCTATTTTAGTCCGGCACGTGGAGTAGAGAGATGGCCAGAGATAGCTATCTGAGGGTCACGTGGGAATAGAGTCCACAGGGGTGAAGGGGATGGCCTAAGGGGAGTGTCTAAGTGAGGAAGGGTCACCCAGCTGAGCAGGGTGCCCAGTACCCCGCTTCCTTCTTGTCTCTCCATCCCAGGCTTTGTGGAGCTGCTCTCTTTGAGATTCAGGAACCCAAAAGTGCAGGAGGTAAGTTCCTTCAATGTGGGGCTGTGGCTGAAGAAGGCCAGTGGTCCTGCCTCCCTCTCTCAGTGACCGTCACCAGCCTCTGTGTGGGTTGATGTCTAGATACTCCCAGAGTCCATCTGTACCTGGGAGCTGGGTCCCCACCCCCTCCAGGAGCCCTTACCATAAATACCCCTGGACTTGAAGGCCAAAGGTGCTGACCCCCAGAGTCCAAGGCTCTCTGGGAGTTTGCACGAGGAACACTGCCATGCTGACTCATGTGGGCTGCTCCAGTGAGGGCCGTCCAGCCTTCAGTCCCAGCAAGAGGACTTGGTGGCTTTCTCAGGGGAGGAGGGAGGATGAAGCTGTTTGCACACACAGTGTGACCCTCGTCATTCCTACTCATCATTTTAGGTGGGCTGTGGCTACTCTGGAAATGACACCCGGTGCTTTTGCCTGGAGGAAATGGGGAAAATTTTTAGTGTTCAGAAAAATAAATTTCTTGGCTGGGTTGAAGATATTCTTTTTCCTATTCTTTATTCATTGTTATGAATTGCAGTCAAAGACAGTTTAATGGTGAAATTGCTATAAAACGGTGGAGAAAATATTTCTTTTGGTATTAGTTTTGTTTCAGTAAATTACAAAGTAGTGATTTAACTTGCCACTTTCAGGATTATTTCTGCCTCTCAGTGGGGTAATATAATCAGCGAGATCTACTATGGCCTTCATTTTCTAGAGAACACAGATAAATAATCTCCCGATATGCTCTTGAGCAAACTAAATTACCTGTGACTTTTGATATCTCCCATCTAGATCCAAGAGGATGTTGCTTTCATTGGGTGGGTAGGGAAGGGGAGAGACTACAGATCCCTGGGAATTTTGCTGCCAAGGGGACAGACAGTTAAAGATGGAAGCTGGGACCCCAGGAGAGTCACTCCAGGAGGGGCTCTGCATGTGAACATGTGTGCAGGGTTTTCCCAATGGCCCTGCTGCACCAAGGCTGGGATGTCCACAGGCACATGGGCTTCTGGAGAAATGGGAGGAGGCTGAGATTAAGAGTGGGGACCCAGAATAAATCAGGAGGTTGGGATGAACATACACATACTACTGTATGTAAGACAGATAACCAACAAGGACCTACTGTGTAGCACAGGGAAGTCTATTCAATATTATGTGATAACCTACGTGAGAAAAGAATCTAAAAAAGAAAGAATATATGTGTATGTATAACTGAATCACTTTGCTGTACACCTGAAACTAACACAGCATTGTAAATCAACTGTATGCCAATAAAATTAAAATAAAAAAAGAATGGGGACCCAGACAGCCCATCGGTGACACAGGTTATTAATGCACCATAAGCTTCCCACCTGATTATTTATAAACATTTTCTGAGTCCTTACTGTGTGCCAGTCCCTGCTTGTTGGGCACTGTTTTGGTTACAGTATCCATATCTGCTCTTTGTGTGGGTCAGAGTATGGAGGGGCACCTGAATCAGCAAATGTATTGTTCACAGGGAAAAATGCAGGTGGAACAGTCATTCTTCTTGGGGCTGTCACGGAAGGCTTAACTGAGCTGAGCTCTGGTCAAGCCTCAAAGGCTGTAAGGACTTTTTTGAGCAGGAAAGGGAAAGGAGAACATTACAGGCAGAAGGAGCAGCATGGGTGGAGGCATGGAGGTGTGAAGTCCCTGAGCTTGTTGAAGGCACCTGCAGGTCACGCTCTCCAAGGCGTGCTGTCTCTGGGAGACAGGATGGGAGGAAGGTGGGACTGGTTGGTGAGGGCTCCTCTTCATGGGCCTGCCTTGGCGGTGGAATGGCTCTGCGACCTTGGAGGAGACCCTCTGAGAGCCCTCTCCTCTGCCTGTTCTCTTTGTCTAGAGGGGCTGCCTGTGGGGAAGGGTGGGAGGGAAGAGGGCAGCGACGTAGACAGTGGGCAGCCTGTGGTCCAGTCTGCTGCATCACTTTTATTGATACCCTATGTAACTCTGGGTAAGGCACTCAGCCTCTCTGAGCCTCAGTTTCTTCATCTCTAGAATGAGACAGGCTTCTGTACCCCATAAGCTGCTGGGGGGGGTCTCAGAGAAACTATAAGTTCTCCAAGTATGTAAGAACTGGGCAGTCTCTGTCCTGGGACCAATATTTGTATATTTCTCCAGCCTCATCGGCTCGTCCTGGAGAAGAGAGAATTCACTTGAACAGAGAAAATGGAATCTGAGCAGGGATAAAGCTGGTTGAGAGGTGGGCTGGCTGAATAACATCCTGGAACCCCATCTCTCAGGGGAGCTAAGAGAAACCTGAACGTGGACAGAGCTGTGATGACAGGTCTCACTGCCTATGGTTGGGAAGAATTCCCTTAGGGTCTTCTAAGAAGTGGGGACAGTCTTCCGGGGAGCACGGTTAAGTAACTCAAGGTGGTTAGACTGTGTTTGGAGGAGGCCAGTCTGGTGACTGCAGAGCCTGAGTTTTGCAGAGAGGGTTTGCCGGTCTGGGGCTGGACCTTAATTGCTCAGGACAGTGGAGGAGGGGCTGTGAGTATCATCTGCAGTGCCCTTTGTTTTCCTGTCCTTCCTGTCACACTGCTTAGCTAGTCCTCTGATTAACTGCTTAGCAAACACTTAGCAAATATCAATTTGAAAAGGCCCCACATTATTAGGGTGGCCTCATGTCTGGGTCTGGCCTTAAAATATGGTAGCTGCGAGCTGCGTGTGGCTGTTGAGCACTTGAAATGGGGCTCGACCGAATTGAGATGTACCGTAAGTATAAAATACACACTGGATTTTGAAGACTTAGTACCAAAATACGTGAACTATCTCAATAATTTTTATACTGAATACCTGTGGAACTGATAATATTTTAGATATATTGTGTTAAGTAAAATATATTAAAATTAATTTCACCTTTTTAAAGACATTTTAAAATGTGACCCCCTAGAAAATTTAATATTCAATATGTGACTTGCATTTTATTTATTTATTTATTAACATCTTTATTGGAGTAGAATTGCTTTACAATGGTGTGTTAGTTTCTGCTTTATAACAAAGTGAATCAGTTATACATATACCCCCATATCTCCTTCCTCTTGCGTTTCCCTCCCACCCTCCCTATCCCACCCCTCTAGGTGGTCACAAAGCACGGAGCTGATCTCCCTGTGCTATGAGACTGCTTCCCACTAGCTATCTATTTTACATTTGGTAGTGTATATATGTCCATGCCACTCTCTCACTTCGTCCCAGCTTCCCCTTCCCCTTGCCCAGACTTGCATTATATTTTTACTGGACAGCACTGATCTAGAGGCTGAAGGGAGGAAGTGGTGTAGATGAGGGGCCCTTTGTACCTTGAAAAGAGATTCCCCCCCCACCCGGTCAGGGACTTGAGCAGCACTGCTCTGGGTGGCTGGGAGCTCACTTCTTGGCAGCTCCACGTGGGATGTTGCTCCCCTCTTTTGCCTTCTGGGTCTGCTAGGAAAACGTCCCTGGGCCAGGCTGTGATGGAGCTGATGGGGTGGGAAACCAGAATGTGCTGCTTGAGGATCCCAGACGGAGAACACATTCAGGTCTCCAGAGGAGCTACTGCATGGGCTTTATTCATAAAGGACCCTCTTCACTGGACTGAGAGGTCTTTATGGGTGGGGAGCAGCTGGTACTCATTTCTGTAGCCATAGACCCTGGCATAGATCCTGCATGCAGTAGGCTGGTTGGATAGATGGGTGAGTGGATGTGTGGCAGGATGGTTTTTTGAGGACATAAATGAACCTAGAGATTGAAAACATTGCAGTTGGATGAATGGTTGGCTGAATGGAGCTCAGAGAGATGGACAGATGGGTGGTTGGGTGGAAAGATAGATGAATAAAAGGGTGGATGAAAAAGAGGGTGGTGAATCTGTGGATGGATAGCTGAAAGGAGGATGGGTGGATGGATGGATGGATGCATGCATGCATAAATAGATGGAGTGGGTAAAAGGAAGATGGGTGATTAGGTGGATGGATAACTGGGTGGTGGTTGATGGAGGATGGAGAGGATGAATGAGGTGCTCATTCCAACACAAGCATTTGTCAGGGCCTGTTAAGGACTTCACATCTTATGGTCAGCACATTTCTTGGCACATTTCTCTCCCCTGTTTTGCACAGACATGTCTCGAGATCCTCCAGGCTTTTGTTGTGTTCTCCAGAGAGTTCTCATTGCTATGGCTATGCTAGTGAAGTCTCTCTGCCTAATTAGAACTGTCAGCTCCCTGGGTGGGCCATGCTCTCCGTTGTCGGGGTCAGGCTGGGACATGATGTGCATGGGGTGCAGGGGATGACGTGTTTGCTAGATTGTGTGGGGAATTCTTTATGACAGGTCAATCATCTTTCTATACAAACCTCATAGGTCTTTCAAAATAATCAAGGAATCAAGAGTGTGACAGGAGAAGAAGGAGGAGAAAGGATTCTGAGTTAATGGGATGGGGGAGACAAGATAGAAATAAATTTCTTTTCAGGACATTATTCCTGACCCATGTGGGACTGTCCTCACATATGCAGACATGGACCTTCCAGAAAGTGTTTTCTCTGATACCCCAGTCTCCTTTCTCAGCAGTCCCAGGAGGCCACAGGGAAAGCCTGTCTCCTTTGAGGAAAATGAGCATCAGAGAGAAGAAAGGATTGCCTCCTATCTCTGGATTTGACTTGTTTCTCTGGAGGTGGCAGGAATGGGTGCTGGAATGGGAAGCTCTTTGTCTCCCTAGAGATAGGGGCCCTGCGGGTGTGGAGGGGAGACCAGACTTCTCCATCCTGGTTGGACTGCATCACTGCCCGGGGAAATCGGGGGAGACATGCCAGCTCTGGTCCTTTCAAAGTTCCGGATTTTCTGCATCAGTAAAGGCTTTGATCATCCTGATCAGCAGTCAACTCATCACCATTAATCTGATCAGCAGTCAACTCATCACCATTAATTGAATTACGTTTCAAGCAGGGTTCCTGGAGAGGTTCTGTTGCAAATGGTGCAGAAGGACAATGGGGCTTTTCTGCACGCCACAGCTCATCCTGCACTCTGGGAAGTTGGGGGAATGTGCGCTTGCCGGCGGTGCTCTCCTCAGAAAATGCACAAACCTTCCTGTGCTCCCTTTCCTCTTATATTTAGGATCACAACCACCAAATCTCATCCTCTATACTCCATCCAAGTAGTGCATGGATCGTTTTTTCCCCCCCTGTGAAATCAGAAAAAAAAAAACTGGACCTCTTTTCATTAAGACAGTCTCAATACAGTTAAGCATCTAGAAGAAATGCACAAGTCTCTCAAAGCCTCCATGGGGATAATGAACAGATTTACTGAGGTTTTCTTAATGGGATCACCAAGGAGGATTTATTAGCAAACTTCCTAAATGTTCTCTTTTGTCCCTTTGTGTCCTTGAAGACTGGATCTTCTAGCAACTGCTCAGATCTCTGCTTTCTTTTCAAAATGCCCAATCTCCAGACTGTCTTTCTTCCTTCATTATTCCTTCTGGCTCTGGCCAAGACTTTTTAAGCAACTCCCATCTCCAACATTTTTATTTTCCTTCCAGTAAAGACAAGTCCATTTTTTTCTTTTTTTTTTAGATGGTGGGGATAGGAGTTTATTAATTAATTAATTTATTTTTGCTGTGTTGGGTCGTCATTTCTGTGCGAGGGCTTTCTCTAGTTGTGGTAAGCGGGGGCCACTGTTCATCGCGGTGCGCGGGCCTCTCACTGTCGTGGCCTCTCGTTGCGGAGCACAGGCTCCAGACGCGCAGGCTCAGTAGTTGTGGCTCACAGGCCTAGTTGCTCCGCGGCATATGGGATCCTCCCAGACCAGGGCTAGAACCCGTGTCCCCTGGATTAGCAGGCAGATTCTCAACCACTGCGCCACCGGGGAAGCCCCAAGTCTATTTTTTTTTAAATTAAATTTTTATTGGACTATAGTTGCTTTACAAGTTGTATTAGTTTCTGTTGTACAGTAAAATGAATCAGCTATACGTTTACATATATCCCCTCTTTTTTGGATTACCTTCCCATTTAGGTCACCACAGATCACTGAGAAGTGTTCCCTGTGCTGTACAGTAGGGTCTCATTAGTTATCTAATAGTAGTGTCTATAGGTCCATCCCAATCTCCCAATTCATCCCACCCCCCCTTCCCCCCATGGTATCCATATGTCCTTTCTCTACTTCTGTGTCTCTATGTCTGCTTTGCAAATAAGTTCATCTGTATCATTTTTCTAGATTCCACATATAAGTGATATTATATGATATATATTTTTTTCTTTCTAACTTACTTCACTCTGTATGACAGTCTCTAGATCCATCCTTGTCTCTGCAGATTGCACAGTTTTGTTCCTTTTTATGGCTGAGTAGTATTCCATAAGACAAATCCATTCTTATATAGTTACCTTCTGGCTCTCCTCATTCTCATCCTTCTCTGGTTCCCCACTCTGACCAGTCCAGTGAAGGGAGCTTGGTGTCCAAGCTGGTTTGGCCAAATTGCCTGGAGTGACTTTGGCCGGGCTGCACAGGCCAAGGTACAAGGTGCAGCCTCTGGGAAGGTGAAGGTGGACAGAAAAGAAGTCAGGGATGCTGAGGGTGAGGTGCCCTCAGATTGTGTACGGCATCCTAAGGTTTCACTGTTAGAAATGTGCTAGTAAAACCATCTTTGGTTCTGAGGAACAGAAGCCCATTCAAACTAGTTAGTGTCAAAAAATTATTACAAGGACATAGGAATTTCTTTCACAACCCAAAGAGACGGAGGAAGCTGGGACTCAGGAATGGGCTGAGACTAGAATCTAGAAAGTGGCCCACTCTCTCCCTGTCCCTCTCTCCCCTCATTCGGTCTCCCCCTCATCCCCCTTCTCCCCATCTCTCTCACTTGGCACTCAGTTCCAGTCACATAAAGAAAGTAACATTAACATTTTGAGTTCAAATACCTGGAGAAGATTCTCACTGACTCAGCTTGGCTCAAGTGGTCTCCCCAGGTCTGGTCAACTGTGGTCAGGGAGCAGGGATCATGAGGCACAAACATTGGTGCCAGGACCCACACTTGTGGTGTGGGAAGGCAAATTCTCAGGGAAATGGGCTGACTCATGGGCTGTGCAGATACCCCTAAGGTGTTTACCATAGGAGGTACTTGTTGGATAAATAAAAGTGGGAGAAATGCTTATGAGACTCATTGCTATTAACATGGCTGTGATCAAACTATATATGATTTTGTTCTATTGCATTCTTGTTTTAGTAGTTTTCCATATTATTATATATATTTTATAGACTTCAACTGGATTAATTATAAATTACTTAATAATTTTCTCATTGTGGGACATTTAACTTGTTTAAAAATTTTTCAACCATTATAAATAATAGAGCAATAGTCATGTTTATGTGTAAGGTGCTTTCTAGGTTTTGTATTATTTTCTTTGGAATAGATTGCTAGAGGTAGAATTAAAGTTTCAGGCTCTTGTTTGTAAATGAGAGAATCTACTGGGGATATTTAAGCAGAAAGGAAGCTTTACACAAGATAATAGGTATCTCTGGGGGGTTGGGGTGGTGATGCAGAGAACTAGGCTTGGATATAACCAGGAACAGTGCAGCTGGAATCTGCTCCATCCCATTGTGGGACGTTCTAGTGAAACACTCTTGCTGCCATTTCCTGATGCTTTACTCTAATGACTCCTGGGTTTTGGGCTCCAGAAACTCTGCCACATATTCTCTAGGAGGACCAGTTGCCTCCAACAGTACACTACTAGAAAACTGAGCTCTTTGCACATGGCTGTCATTTCACCTCACCCTTCTGAATCCAGGTCTCATGCGGGTGAGTCATACTGGCAGAACTTGGGACCCATGTCCTCAGTCTAGTAATAAGGAAGTCTGATAAGTGGATCTTTGGATTCCTAGTACAGGGAGGTAAGACTCATGTGAAACTGTCAAAATATCATGGGGTTATTAAAAAGATGTCAGACAGCCATGAATGATGGATGCCTAGTATGTGTTCAGATGCAAATTTAGAGGAAAGACTATACAGGCTGGAGGAGTGGCTCAGTGATATCATCAAGAGCACAGGTGCTTTCTGTTTTTCAGTGTATTGATAATGTATGCCCTCATGGTCTAAAATAGCTGCCATAGCTCCTAGCATCACATCATTATTTGGTAGAATCCCAAGGAGGAAGGAAGAAGGTAGGAGCAAAAGGGATTTCTTCTTAAGAGCTTTCTATTTGCAGAGATTAATGTCTTGAGCAGACTTTCCTTTATGTGGTCTAAGTCAAATGTGTACTCCCACACCCATCACTGGCAAAAGGTAACAGGACTACCATACCATGATTGCCTTAGATCTGGGCTGAGTACATTGCTCCCTAAAGTTTAGATTCTTTTTTTTTTTTTTTTTTTTTTTTGCGGTACGTGGGCCTCTCACTGTTGTGGCCTCTCCCGTTGCGGAGCACAGGCTCCAGACGCACAGGCTCAGTGGCCATGGCTTATGGACCCATCCGCTCTGAGGCATGTGGGATCTTCCCGGACTGGGACACGAACCCATGTCCCCTGCATCGGCAGGCAGACTCGCAACCACTGTGCCACCAGGGAAGCCCCTAGATTCTGTTAGTAGGAAAGAAGCAGGAATAGATTTTGGGAAAGCAAGAGTATCTGTCATAAGGGGAATTAACATTTATTTATTTATTTAATTTTTTGATTTATTTTTAAAATTTATTTATTTGGTTGTGCTAGGTCTTAGTTGCAGCAAACAGGCTCCTTAGTTGTGGCATGTGAACTCTTAGTTGAGGCATGCATGTGGGATCTAGTTTCCTCCTGACCAGGGATCGAAACTGGGCCTCCTGCATTGGGAGCAAGGAGTCTTAACCACTGTGCCACCAGGGAAGTCCCGTCATTTATTTATTTTTATGTGAATATTCTAAGATTCCTAATACCTATTGCCAAATTGTTTCCAAAAGGGTTGTACCAACTTAAAAATTCTTACGAACAACATATGAGTATGTCAGTTTTACCACACCCTTGCCCACTCAGGAGTTTTGCATATTTATTAGTAACATGGTACTGAGCTCTTTTATTATTTCTGATACATTTTTAGATTAAATTGTCTTGAATTTTACAAGAATACAATCTTGTCATGAATGAATGAATGAAAATGATAGTATAGTCTCATTTTTAATAGTTATAGATTTAAATGCTGTTTCTTATTGTACTGATCAGGCCTTTCTGAACAGTCTTAGTTAATAACGGTGATAACAAGCCTCCCTGTCTTGTTCCTGATTTTCACATCAAAATTTGAGTGTTACGTTGGTAGGTGTGAAGTGAATTGTTCATTTGAGATATGTCTGATTTCCTCAGATTTAAGCTATTTGTTCTGAGATGTACCAAGTTAATGATAACTTGATGGGAAGGGGAGGGGAAGGAATTACTTAATATTAACCTTACACATTGATCGAAAGGTATTATTTCAACAAGGTGAAAGAAATAGAATAAACAAGGAGAGTATTTATATATTTTCTTCCCATTGATAGTGTCATATAATTAAATACACAATTATTTGAATATAACCAGGATCCTCATGGAAGATAAATTCTTTGTATAATATATACTTTATTATGTTTAGCAAGTATCATTCTATTCCCAGATTTTAGAATTTTCATGAGGTAAACATGTTGAATTTAACAAGAGTCTAAGCATAGGGCTGTCACTAAAAAATTGATGCCCTGATCTGGGAGATTATATGACTAATTTCCTAACACTAAATCATTTATGCAATCCTGGGATGGATCCTACTTTATTGTTAAGCATTATTCTTTTAATATTCTATTGAATTCTATTTTCTGGTATTTTATTTAGGATTATTACACTTTTTAAAAAATTTATTTTATGAAAGTACAGTTGATTTACAATGTTGTGTTAATTTCTGCTATACAGCAAAGTGATTCAGTTATACATATTTATACATTCTTCTTCATATTCTTTTCCATTATGGTTTATCACAGGATGTTGAATATAGTTCTCTGTGCAATACAGTAGGACTTTGTTGTTTATCCATTCTATATGTAATAGTTTATATATGCTAATCCCTATACTTATTTCTTTTCTTTTTTAAAAATTTTATTTATTTTTGGATGTGTTGGGTCTTCGTTGCTGTGTGCAGGCTTTCTCTAGTTGCGGCAAGCAGGGGCTGCTCTTCTTTGCCGTGCGCGGGCTTCTCATCACAGTGGCTTCTCTTGTTGCAGAGCATGGGCTCTAGGTGTGCGGGCTTCAGTAGTTGCAGCACATGGGCTCAGTAGTTGTGGCTCATGGGCTCTAGAGTGCAAACTCAATAGTTGTGGCGCACAGGCTTAGCTGCTCCTCAGCATGTGGGATCTTCCCAGACCAGGGATCAAACCTTTGTCCCCTGCATTGGCAGGCGGATTCTTAACCACTGCACCACCAGGGAAGTCCCCAGTCTTTCTCTTTCAGACTTACTTTGCTTAGTATGATAATCTCTAGGTTTACCCATGTTGCTGCAAATGGCATTATTTCATTCTTTTTGATGGCTGAGTAATATTCCATTGTATACATATACACCACATCTTTTTTATCCACTCATCTGTCAATGCACATTTAGGTTGTTTCCATGTCTTGGCTATTGTGAATAGTGCTGCTATGAACATGGGGGTGTATGTATTTTTTTGAATTATAGTTTTGTCTGGGTATATGCCCAGGAATGGGATTGCTGGATCTTATGGCAACTCTACTTTTAGTTTTTTGAGGAACCTCCATACTTGTGGAAACATGCATACATGTTTCCACAGTGGCTGCACCAACTTACATTCCTACCAATAGTGTAGGAGGGTTCCCTTTTCTCCACACCCTCGCCAGCATTTGTTATTTGTAGACTTTTTGATGATGGCCATTCTGAGTGGTGTGAGGTGGTACGTCATTGTAGGTTTGATTTGCATTTCTCTATTAGTTAGTGATGTTGAGCAGCTTTTCTTGTGCCTCTTGGCCATCTGTATGTCTTCTTTGGATATGTCTATTTAGATCTCCTGCCCACTTTTTGATTGGGTTGTTTTTTTGTTGTTGAATTGTATGAGCTGTTGGTATATTTTGGAAATTAAACCCTTGTCACTTGCATCATTTGCAAATATTTTCTCCTAGTCTGTAGGTTGTCTTTTCATTTTGTTTATGGTTTCCTTTGCTGTGCAAAAGCTTGTAAATTTGATTAGGTCCCATTTGTTTATTTTTGTTTTTATTTCTATTGCCTTGGGAGACTGACCTAAGAAAACATTGGTATGATTTATGTCAGAGAATGTTTTGCCTACGTTCTCTTCTAGGACTTTTACGGTGTCCTTATATTTAGATCTTTAAGCCACTTTGAGTTTATTTTTGTGTATGGTGTGGTGTGAGGGTGTGTTCTAACTTTATTGATTTACATGTGGCTGTCCAGCTTTCCCAACACTACTTGCTGAAGAGACTGTCTTTTTCCTGTTGTATGTTCTTTCCTCCTTTGTCGAAGATTAATTGTCCATAGGTATTATGAGTGCCTTACACTTTTTAATTTTTTCCCTATATCTGCTTCATTTTTTATCATTTAGCATTTTATCTTTTTTGTTATTTGCCAGAGATTTGACTGTTTTAACTCTGGTTTTCCCCAAAGAAGAGTCTTAAATGTATTTATTAATGTTATTGTTTTATGTTTGAATTTTCTCTGTTTTTCTTTAAATAATCTAATGTTTTCAGTCCAAGTCAGTATTACCTGTTTTTCACACAGCTGATGAAAGTTTGACTTCCAGTTTGATCCATGACTGTTTTGTTGCTGAGTTTTGGCATTTCTGGATTGCTGTGTGAATCAGAGCTACAAGGCAGGGATCTCTGTTCTTTTTCTCTGTGATGTAAGCATCTAGAACATCTAGAACAAGCATCTAGAACAGTTCCTGGCCCATAGTCGGGTGCAATATGTATTTATTGGCCAAATGAAAGAATGAATCTAGGGAACTGGTTGGAAGCTGCCGGAAGCCTCCTCTCCTGGGAAGACCTCTTGGGGGACGGGGAGGAGGGGGAGACAGGTCACAGGCCTGACTGCACAGTGAGCTTTTGCCCCTGCTTCTCCTCCCTCCCCCGCCCACAGCCGGCTCCCCACACATTACAAAGGAAACTCTTGGAACCTGTGGTAGCCAGTGTTAGGGGCCAGGCCCTTTTGAGCTCCATCCTCGTAGGCCTTTGGCTTCTGGTGGTGAAGTCTCTTGTGGCCACAGCTAGAGATGCTGGCAAGAGTGTGGAGGTGTGGAGAAGGCTGTCTCCTGGAAGGTGAAGGTGAACTCTAGGTAAGAGATGAGTCAGCTGGATGGAGGAGCTGGACAGGGGCAGGGGCTGAGGCAAGAGCACACAGTTATTTTGATGAAAAAGACCTCCAGGTAAGGTTTCATTTGTGGCCCTTCAGAGTTTTGAGCCTGAGCCCAGGATACCTGATGTGTTGAGGATAGGAATGACCATGCAGCAGCTTGTGCCTTAGGAACAAGAGAGACCGCCTGGGCTGGCTGGAGAGGTGCCCATCCGGTGGACACCTGCATCCATCTCATCTCCATCCAGAGATTCAGGATAAAATGCAGGATGCCCCGTTAAATTAGAATTTCAGATGAATGACAATTATTTTTAAAACACAAGCCCTACAGATTTGAGGCCTCTTGATTTACCCAGATCTGAGGCATGAGGCTTCCTAGAACCTGGAAGGGACGACTCATTGGGAGGGCAGTAAGGCACGCATCCCCTCCAACCCAAACACACCCTAAGATAGTCCCAGCAAAAAGTGAAGCCTTTGTTAGAAGTCCTCATTAGACTCATCCCACTCAGTCTTGCTCCTCAAATGCAAGTGTGAACTAAGCAAGCTCTCTACACCTTCTTCCTCTTGGTGATGGCCTTTTGGGAGATGCAAGTTCTGTCTCACGGGCTCTGCTGGATACAGGGGTGAGTGAGGTGAGCGCTTGCCTTCCAGCAGGTCCCAGTAAGTCAGAGGAGGTGGGGCAAGGGGCCAGGAAATAGTATTTTGGGCGGACTGGGGGTTATATAAACTGAGTGCTGGGGCTTGGCCAGAAGGACAGACTGGAGGTGTGAGGTGGGCAAGGGGGCCATGCAGGAGATGACCAGAGGCTGAGGGGGAGCAGCCTGATGGCTATAGAGGGGAGATGTGAATCCTGTAAGATCACGGGGACCCTCCCTCCCAGGTACTTCTTCAGTGCCATTTGCTTCCAGGGGCTCTGAAAAAGCTGAAGGACGACCTCTAAGTTTCTGGGCTACAAAACAAACTTTGGGAAGTACTCTAGGTATTGTCACAAAGTGTGTGTTACCCTTTGACCAAGCTCATTTATTTTAAGCAGAAGGTTAAAAACTATACAAATAATTTTAATGGACATAATTATGTTCTCATCACAAAATAATGTGACACAGTTTCATAATTACTCAAAAATGATCATTGTCTGAATAGCTATTAATTAGTGAATAGCTTTGGAAAAAAATTTCAATAGATTTGGGAAGCATTGTTAATAGCCCATTACGTTATGTCTGGGGGGGTCAAATCACCATGTCATGTCAAAGCATAGATTTATGGCTCTATTTTTAATCATTTCAAAATAATTAGGAATGTGCTGTGCATCTGACTGGGCAGATTTGACACATGAAAACCATATATCTGCATTGGGAAGGGAACGGATAATTTCCAGCCACAATGGAGATCAAAGCTCTTTCGACATCCATTTGTCAAGAGCAATGCACATTTTATAGCTTCTCAGAAAGTATTAGTGATTTTAGATAAATAGCATTCAGCTTTTCTTTTCCTCTCCCCATGGCCTTCTCTCAAGCCAAGAGAGGAAAATCACACATTGTCAGGAACTTCTGACCTTGACTTGGAACTCTGGGGAGTCCAGCCACACGTTGTTGCTAGTAGAGTGGGGGTATTTCTACAGTACTCTTTGCCTTTCTCTAGAGAGGGTCAGCGGGAAGCAGCCTTGTCCTTCTCTCTGAGGGAGACGCTCATGCTTTTGGGGGATGGGTGCTGGAATCCCTTTTAGGCCAGCACCCTTCCTGTCTCGCTGGAGCCTGCAATATTAGGGTGTTTTGAGCCTTTGGGAGCAGCCCCACCTCCTGGACATTCCTGGAATCCTTGTTGGGTAGGGGAGGGGAGTTGATGCTCACTGAGAGTCTCTGTGTGTCAGGTGCTGTACTGGACACTTTTTTATTTTTTTAATTAATTAATTTATTTTTGGTTGTGTTGGGTCTTTGTTGCTGTGTGTGGGTTTTCTCTAGTTGTGGCGAGCGGGGGATACTTTTCATTGGGGTGTGTGGGCTTCTCATTACGGTGGCTTCTCTTGTTGCGGAGCATGGGCTCTAGGCGTACGGGCTTCAGTAGTTGTGGCTCGCAGGCTCTAGAGTGCAGGCTCAGTAGTTGTGGTACGTGGACTTAGTTGCTCCACGGCACGGGATCTTCCCGGGCCAGGGCTCGAATCCGTGTCCCCTGCATTGGCAGGCACAGTAACCACTGTGCTACCAGGGAAGTCCTGGACACTTTATGTACATTATCTCAAGCCTCCACTGGAGCAGGTACTGTCATCCCTGTCTTACCAGTGAGGGAACTGATGCTCAGAGAAGTGAGGGGATCCTACAAGATTGTTTATCTTGAGGAGGACGCCTAAGGCTTGCAGAGAATCTTTAGGTCCAATATGCTATCTGATGTTTGACTCCTTTGGTGACTTACCCATGTCACCAGAGGGCTGACCATTTGGTCCTCCAGTCCAGGGCCACCACCTCTTGCGGAGGGGTGCTTACTACCAAATGACCTGTCCCATTCAGCATGAGTGATGAGTGTATATACTCATTGTTTAAACCAAAAATGCATATAAAGTAGAAGATGATAGCTCTCCCATGTCCCTTCTAAATCTATTCATCAGAGGAAATGACTGTTAGCACTTGAGTGTCATTCCGAATAGCTTCCTATGCATGTATAAATATGTCATTTTTATAGTGTAAGTAGGATCATATGTTCGGCTCTAATATGCTTCTCACTCAACCATAGACTGGGGATGTGCTTTCAGATACATATACGCACCTACACAATCTCTCTAACCATCTATCTTTATCTGTCTAGTTGGTTCTACCTTCAAAATACAATCTTCAAGGTAGATCTGACCATTTCTTACTTCTATCTTCCTGTATCTTAATTGGATTTTGATCATAGCCTCCTACCTGGAACCCCTGCTTCCACTCTAGCTCTGCCCTAGAGGCAATTCTGAACCCAGAAGTCAGCGCGTGCCTTTCAAAATGCAACTTGGGGCACATCACTTCTCTGCTCAAAACCCTCCCATCAGAGTAAAAGCCATAGCCTTGGCTTATAAAAGCAGTGGCCTTGGAGTCTCTCCGTGGTCTGCCTCCTGCTGCCATCCTGATCCATTTCTTTGATTACCCCACCCACCACTCTCCCCCTTGTTTACTCTGCTCCTGCTGTGCTGGCATCCTTGTTCTTTATTTTATTTTATTTTTTAACATCTTTATTGGGGTATAATTGCGTTACAATGGTGTGTTAGTTTCTGATTTATAATAAAGTGAATCAGTTATACATATACATATGTTCCCATATCTCTTCCCTCTTGCGTCTCCCTCCCTCCCACCCTCCCTATCCCACCCCTCCAGGCGGTCACAAAGCACCGAGCTGATCTCCCTGTGCTATGCGGCTGCTTCCCACTAGCTATCTACCTTACGTTTGGTAGTGTATATATGTCCATGCCTCTCTCTCGCTTTGTCACAGCTCACCCTTCCCCCTCCCCATATCCTCAAGTCCGGTCTCTAGTAGGTCTGTGTCTTTGCCTAGCATGCTACTGCCTGCAGGCCTTTGGATTTACTGTTTGTGCTGCTTGGAATGTTCTTCCCAGAAAACCTTGTGGTTCCTTCTCTTCCTTCCTTTCAGATTTGTGCTCAAATGTAGTAAAGACCTTTCCTGACCACCCCTCTATAGATTGATATAATTTCTTAGGGTGATTTAAAAAAATCACATGCACATACACCCCAAGTCTAAGCCATCATTATAATTACTGATGAAATATAAAGGCATTCAAATTTACACGAGGAAAAAGACAAACCTGTTGAATTGGTCTCTCTATTCATGCGCCTGCACTGCACTGCTGGATTGGGCAGACAAAGAAGGGGTGGCAAACTGGAGGTCCTGGACTGGTCACAGAATGTCCAGAGAAGTAGTAGGCTAACAAACAACTTGGGAAGAGGAAGGTGTGGTCAGAGTGTGATGTCTGAATTAATGATGGTAACAGGGGAGTACTGTTGGTAGATGACAAGGTCCAAGGTGTGACTCTTGGTGGTCGAGATGGAGTGGAGGAGGAGGGCACCGGAACGAGGTGGTCTAGGAAGCGGAGGTCAGGGCGCAGGATGGGTTATCCATGTGGATGTTGGTAACCCAGGAGGAGGGAAGGAGTGGGGGTGAAGGGGATGATGGGTGCCAGGCGCACAAGTCTTAGATGAATGAGTTGCCAATCAATGGGTGACACGATAAGGAGGCTATTGAAGGTGGGGAAGTATTGATGTAACAGCAGAGAGGGAAAGGACTCCACTTCCCATCCCCGAGGGCCTGGGGAAGCGGCATCTTCCATGGAAAGTTAGGTTGCAGAGAAGGCAGGCTTTTGAATAGAGGCTGATGATATGGGAGAATTTTTTTTTTTTTAGATTTGAGAGAATGCTTTATTAACTGTAAAACACTATCCAAGTTGCAGTCACAGTTATTTCCTGTCCTTTTCGATATGGGAGAATTTTAAAATTATGGAGCTGTAGTTCTAGAAGCCCTAGTGGAAGGCTGAGGTATTAGAGGAGCTCTGTCCTAGAGAATTACAGATATTAAAATTCCTATTGAAAATTTTAGACAGTCTTAATAATATAGTATATTTCTAGCATTTTATTTCCCTTCACAGTTTACCAATTTACGTATAATTAACATTTGGTTGAGGCCAAAGAAATGGCTGCTTTCTTTCTGCGCACTTAATGATTCCTCACGTGTCTCAACTGATGTGTCACCTCCCAAGTCGGAATGAAAAACACCTTTGGCTGTAATTGTCTCTGCTCTTTCCATAGCCTCTTACCTGAGGTCTGTGAGCCCAGTGGGACACTTTCTGGCTGGATTCCCCCTGCCCCACCATCCCCTGAACAGCAGACAGAGCCTTGACACAAACATCAATAATGCCACAGAGACACTAAGGCAGGGTGAGGCCACCTTGCAGGGTTTCTTGGCTGTGGACATCAATGAGACTCCTGGAGGGGGCTGTCTGAGTGCATGAGATCCAGTCTTTACTCCAGGTTCTGGGCAGATTCAGCTTACTCTAGGATTACATGAGAAAGAGCCTAGAAAAATGTCCAGCAGGTTTCTTGGTGCACAGTAGGTTGTTTTTTTGTTAGTCTAAAGGTATGTTGGTGGCAGCTGGGTGTCCAAGTGGTTTGTTCAGGCTCTGCGTTGCAGTAATGCTTCTGGCTGCAGTCCCATCCATCAGGACCGTGGTTGTCGTGGAGGAAGTTGCTGATGCACAGCCATGAATCACAGTGTGCGAACTGCTCATAATTGCCTAATGTGTGTTTTCACTTCTCAAATTTAAAACCGTTTACTGCCGGGAGCAGATGTTAAATTCAGGACACTTGTCAATTGTTGGTGCTATACACAAAAAAGATGCTTAAAATTAGAGGCCTGATTGAATTGTAAGTACAGTGATCACAGTGGTTGGAACTAAAATAATTGAAATGGTAAACAGCTTATTGTGGGAGATGGGAGGAAGCAATGGAAGGAGAAACCGAACTTAAATTTGAAAACCCATGATGCAGAGTTACAATGGGAATTCTACAATGGTTGTTAAGTTAATTAATACTTAATTGTAATAGAAACTCTCTAGCAGGGCTTGAAGAACATTCATTCTTAACTTACATGATTGCAAGAGAAGCCATATGGCTTCAGTAATAATAGTGAGAATGATAGCCATCATGTATTGGGCCTCTACTGTGCGTCAGATATGGGGTGCACAGCCGGACAGGCTGGCCTGAGGCAAGTCTGCACCCCCTGGGTGTGCTCAGAGGAGGCTGGGTCTTGGCTGCTGAGCTCTGGTGGACCTGCTCCTCATCCTTTTGGTGCTCGGGGTGAGCGCATGCTGTACGTCAGCTGCAGCAGCAGCAGCGGCAGCGGCAGCTTTTACTTCTTTGGCCATATTGGTCCTTCTTTTAGGGACACCTCCCCCCGCTACACCCCCTCCCCACCGCCTTCTCTGCTTTGCCAAGGTGACTTCTAATCCTTCAAGCCTCAGCTTAGAGGTTTCTCCAGGAAGCTTTCCCTGATTCTGCCATGACTCTCACCCTCTGCTGGGTCTAGTGACCGCCTGTCCTCCCAGCGTACCCTGCACATCCTGTATCACAGTTCTGATCACACTGGGCTGTCAGTGGTTGTTCACTGGCCCAGCTGCCCCGCTAGCTCATTGGTTGTGTGAGGGCAGGTCCAGCTCTCGCTGGGCTGCAGCCTCAACATCAGCAGTATGCCCAGTGTGTAGTAGGTATTGGGCAAGTGTGGGATGAAGCCCCTTCACAGCTTCCCGTCCTTGGGAAGAAGCACAGTGTGTAGCCCCTTTGCTGTCTGCTTTCACCGGCATCCACCCTGTGTTTCCGCGCGTTCCTGTGCTCCACGGGCTGGCCGAGTGCATAGACTACTGGGAAGTGGCATGTGTGGAGGGAGGGTGGAGAAGCACCAGAAAGGTGAGATCCTAGCCTGGCCTCAGCTGCTGAAGCACCCCACCCAGGAAACTGCCCTGACCCCTTGAGAGGGGGATGCGTTGTATGGAAATGGGCGCTTGTTGAGATTCAAGTGAATTTAAGTCAGGGTTCAGTTTTCCGTTGCGTTCTGAGGTTTGCTCTTTGATGCGAATTTCTGGCTGCACTTGAGGGCTGTGTGCTTCACAGGCCTGCTTGTTCCCTGTTGCCATTGTTGGTGGGCTGTAAGCCAAGTAGATTTTCATGTTCCTAAACTCACAAGTGTTGTTGCAATTTGAAATCCAACAGAGATACCCTATTTCTGCCTTGTTATGTGCTTCATGTGGTGGTCAAGATGCTCGTTACGTAAATACCGTGTTTTAGGCGTGGATCTCGCATGAGGAGCCCCATGCAAAGCACCAAGAGAGTGCCAGCTATCCTGGGAAAGTCCTTGGTGATGCCGCAAGGTCAGAGATCAAATCTTAAGCCTGTGGGCCTTGATGAGGAAGAAGTGTGGCCCACAGTGTCCATCAGTATTAACAGAGTGACAACTTTTGATAGCTTAGGAAAGTCATGGCCCTTGTATCTGTTTTCCTTTAATGTGTCCTCTCACAAGGCGTGTGTGCATAATTTTTTAATTGCCGGAAGGCTCTTAGTAATTGAGACAGCAGATTTGAATCCAGATTCCATCACATACTAGCACTGTGACCTTGGGCACATCATTCTCCTCTTTGGGCCTGAGTTTTCTCATCTCTAAGTTGGGGATGACAACCACAGGTGGTTGTGACAATAAAATGAGACAAGTGCTCACCACTAGGCCTGGCACATCACAAATGTTAAATATAGGATAGGCATAGTGTTAGTTCAGTTCTTATTTAGAATCCCTAACTCATACCGAATTTAGATTTTAGCCTCTTGCATGCTACCAGACAGACTCTGGTGTCTGTGGTCTTTCTTCTTCCCAGAGTAGAGTCATGTGGATTCTGATTCTGAGAGTAATTTACTTTGTGGTCCAATAAAAGGACTTTGGGAAGGGGATTCCAGCCCGCTCTATGCTTCCCTGCTTGGGGAAGACTCTCTTTTGTTTCAGGTTATCTCTGCCTATAGTATAGACAGTGTGACCATGGCAGAAAGAGAAATGTTTGGTGTGCTTAAGGATTCTATGTGTGGTTGGAGCAGGTGAAAAAGACCTTCTTGTGGCAAGTCTGGGTGACCCTGTATTATCATCTGTCCACTCCTCAG
>NW_020838219.1:0-28536 GCF_003676395.1 Aethalodelphis obliquidens | reverse complement strand
GCATGGTATTATATGCTTATATATTATATGATATTATATATGCTTTTATATGCTTATTATAAGCATGATATTATATGCTTATTGTTTTATTGCTTTAAAATACATGGAATGTTTTCTCCTTTCTAACGTAATTCTTTTATTTTACCTGTATATTTTGAAAAAAATTTAGTTGCACATAATATAAAAAATTACACTTTAATAGGCGATATTAATCCAGTTACATTTACTATAGTACTGAAAATACCTAGGTTTAGAGTTACCATGTTATCGAGTGCTGTTTTTTATTTATTTTTAAAAAAGATTTAATTGCAGGGGGCATAAATTATTTATTTATTTATATCATATTATTGGACTATAATTGCTTTACTATGCTGTGTTAGTTTCTGCTTTATAACAAAGTGAACAAGCTATACATATACATATATCCCCATATCTTCTCCCTCTTGCATCTCCCTCCCACCCTCCCTATCCCACCCCTCTAAGTGGTCACAAAGCACTGAACTGATCTCCCTGTGCTATGCAGCAGTTTCTTACTAGCCATGTATTTTACATTTGGTAGTATATATAAGTCCATGCCACTCTCTCACTTCATCCCAGCTTACCCTTCTCCCTCCCCATGTCCTCACGTCCAATTTCTATGTCTATGTCTTTATTCCTGTCCTGCCCCTAGGTTCTTCCAAACCATTTTTTTTCTTTTTGTTTAGATTCCATATATATGTGTTAGCATACAGTATTTGTTTTTCTCTTTCTGACTTACTTCACTCTGTATGACAGATTCTAGGTCCATCCACCTCACCACAAATAACTCAATTTCATTTCTTTTTATGGCTGAGTAATATTCCATTTTATATTGAAGATGTGCAGCATCTTCTTTATCCAGTCATCAGTTGATGGACACTTATATTGCTTCCATGTCCTGGCTATTGCAAATAGAGCTGCAATGGACATTGTGGAACATGACTCTTTTTGAATTATGGTTTTCTCCAGGTATATGCCCAGTCGTGGGATTGCTGTGTCATATGGTAGTGGTAGTTCTATTTTTAGATTTTAAAGGAACCTCCATACTGTTCTCAATAGTGGCTGTATCAATTTACACTCCCACCAACGGTGCAAGAGGGTTCCCTTTTCTCTACACCTCTGCAGCATTTATTGTCTGTAGATTGTTTTTGATGATGGCCATTCTTACCTGTGAGCGGTGATACCTCATTGTAATTTTGATTTGCATTTCTCTAATGATCAGTGATGTTGAACATTCTTTCATGTGTTTGTTGGCAGACTGTATATCTTCTTTGGAGAAATGCCTGTTTAGGTCTTCTGCCCATTTATGGATTGGGTTGTTTGTGTTTTTTGATATTGATCTGCATGGGCTGCTCCTAAAGTTTGGAGATTAATCCTTTGTCAGTTGCTTCGTTGGCAAATATTTTCTGCCATTCTGAGGGTTGCCTTTTCGTCTTGTTTACGTTTTCCTTTGCTGTGCAAAAGCTTTTAAGTCTCATTAGGTCTCATTTGTTTATTTTTATTTCCATTTCTCTAGGAGGTGGGTCAAAAAGGATCTTACAGGCTTCCCTGGTGGTGCAGTGGTTGAGAGTCCGCCTGCCGATGCAGGGGACACAGGTTCGTGCCCCGGTCCAGGAAGATCCCACATGCCACAGAGCAGCTAGGCCCGTGAGCCATGGCTGCTGAGCCTGCGCCTCCGGAGCCTGCGCACTGCAATGGGAGAGGCCACAACAGTGAGAGGCCCGCGTACTACAAAAAAAAAAAAAAAGGATCTTGCTGTGATTGATTTCATAGAGTGTTCTTCCTATGTTTTCCTCTAAGAGTTTTATAGTGTCTGGCCTTACATTTAGGTCTGTAATCAATTTTGAGTTTATTTTTGTGTATGGTGTTAGGGAATTTTCTAATTTCATTCTTTTACCTGTAGCTGCCCAGTTTTACCAGCACCATTTATTGAAGAGGCTGTGATTTCTCCATTGTATATTCTTGCCTCCTTTATCATAAATAATGTGACCATATGTGTATGGGTTTATCTCTAGGCTTTCCCTCATGTTCCATTGATCTATATTTCTGTTTTTGTGCCAGTAGCATACTGTTTTGAGTACTGTAGCTTTGTAGTATTGTCCGAAGTCAGGGAGCCTGATTCCTCCAGCTCTGTTTTTCTTCTCAAGATTGCTTTGGCTGTTCGGGGTCTTTTGTGTTTCCATACAAATTGTGAAATTTTTTGGTCCATTTCTCTGAAAAATGCCATTGGTAGTTTGATAAGGATTGCATTGAATCTGTAGATTGCTTTGGGTAGTATAGTCATTTACACAAGGTTGATTCTTCCAATCCAAGAACATGGTATATCTCTCTGTTTGTGTCATCTTTGATTTCTTTCATCAGTGTCTTATAGTTTGTTGAGTAAACTACTTTTGGCTCCTTAGGTAGGTTTATTCCTAGGTATTTTATTCTTTATGTTGCAGTGGTAAATGGGAGTGTTTCCTTAATTTCTCTTTCAGATTTTTCATCTTTAGTGTATAGGAATGAAAGTGATAACTGTACATTAATTTTGTGTGCTGGAACCTTACCAGATTCATTGATTAACTCTAGTAGGTTTCTGGTAGCATCTTTAGGATTCTCTATGTATAATATCATGTCATCTGCAAACAGTGAGAGCTTAACTTCTTCTTTTCCGATTTGGATTCCCTTTATTTCTTTTTCTTCTCTGGTTGCTGTAGCTAAAAATTCCAAAAGTGTGTTGAATCATAGTGGTGAGAGTGGGCAACCTTGTCTTGTTCCTGATCTTGGTGGAAATGGTTTCACTTTTTCACCATTGAGAACGATGTTGGCTGTGGGTTTGTCATATATGGCCTTTATTATGTTGAGGAAAGTTCCCTCTATGCCTACTCTCTGGAGGTTTTTTTTTTATCATAAATGGGTGTTTAATATTGTCTAAAGCATTTTCTGTGTCTATTGAGATGACCATATCTTTTTTATCCTTCAGTTTTTTAATATGGTGTATCACATTGATTTGTATATATTGAAGAATCCTTGCATCCCTGTGATAAACCCCATTTGATCTTGGTGTATGATCCTTTTAATGCGCTGTTGGATTCTGTTTGCTAGTATTTTGCTGTGGATTTTTGCATCTATGTTCATCAGTGATATTGGCCTGTAGCTTTCTTTCTTTGTGACATCTTTGTCTGGTTTTGGTATCAGGGAGATGGTGGTCTCATAGAATAAGTTTGGGAGAGTTCCTCCCTCTGCTATATTTTGGAAGAGTTTGAGAAGGATAGCTGTTAACTCTTCTCTAAATGTTTGATAGAATTTGCCTGTGAAGCCATCTGGTCCTGGGCTTTTGTTTGTTGGAAGATTTTTAATCACAGTCTCAATTTCAGTGCTTTGGATTGGTTTGTTTATAGTTTTTATTTCTTCCTGGTTCAGTCTTGGAAGCTTGTGCTTTTCTAAGAATTTGTCCATTTCTTCCAGGTTGTCCATTTTATTGGCATATTGTTGCTTGCAGTAATCTCTCATGATCCTTTGTATTTCTGCAGTGTCAGTGTTTACTTCTCCTTTTTTATTTGTAATTCTATTGATTTGAGCCTTCCTTTTTTTCTTGATGAGTCTGGCTAATGGTTTGTCAATTTTGTTTATCTTCTTAGAGAACAAGCTTTTAGTTTTTTTGATCTTTGCTGTTGTTTTATTCATTTCTTTTTCATTTATTTCTGATCTGATCTTATGATTTCTTTCCTCTGCTGACTTTGTTTTTTTTTTGTTTCTTTCTCTAATTGCTTTCAGTGTAAGGTTAACTTGTTTATTTGAGATGTCTCTTGTTTCTTGAGGTAGGATTGTAGTGCTATAAACCTCCCTCTTAGAACTGCTTTTTCTGCATCCCATAGGTTTTGGGTCTTCATATTTTCATCGTCATTTTTTTCTAGGTATTTTTTGATTTCCTCTTTGATTTCTTCAGTGATGTCTTGGTTATTAAGTAGTGTATTGTTTAGCGTCCATGCGTTTGTATTTTTTACAGATCTTTTCCTGTAATTGATATCTAGTCTGATAGCATTGTGGTCAAAAAAGATACTTGATACGATTTCAATTTTCGTAAATTTACCAAGGCTTTTTTGTGACCCAGGATATGATCTATCCTGGAGAATGTTCCATGAACACTTGAGATAAAGTGTATTCTGTTGTTTTTGGATGGAATGTCCTATAAATATCAATTAAGTCCATCTTGTTTAATGTATCATTTAAAGCTTGTGTTTCCTTATTTATTTTCATTTTGGATGATTTGTTCATTGGTGAAAGAGGGGTGCTAAAGTCCCCTACTATGATTGTGTTACTGTCAATTTCCCCTTTTATGGCTGTTAGTATTTGCCTTATGTATTGAGGTGCTCCTATGTTGGGTGCATAAATATTTACAGTTGTTATATCTTCTTCTTGGATTGATCCCTTGATCATAATGTTGTGTCCTGCTTTGTCTCTTCTAATAGTCTTTATCTTAAAGTCTTTTTTGTCTGATATGAGAATTACTACTCTGGCTTTCTTCTGATTTCCATGTGCATGGAATATCTTATTCCATCCCCTATCTTTCAGTCTGTATGTGTCTCTAGGTCTGAAGTGGGTCTCTTGTAGACCGCATATTTGCCGGTCATGTTTTTGGATCCATTCAGCCAGTCTATGTCTTTTGGTTGGAGCATTTAATCCATTTACATTTAAGGTAATTATTGATATGTATGTTCTTATTACCATTTTCTTAATTGTTTGGGGTTTGTTATTGTATGTCTTTTCCTTCTCTTGTGTTTCTTGCCTAGAGAAGTTCCTTTAGCATTTGTTGTAAAGCTGGTTTGGTGGTGCTGAATTCTCTTAGCTTTTGCTTGTCTGTAAAGGTTTTAATTTCTCTGTCAAATCTGAATGAGATCCTTGCTGGGTTGAGTAATCTTGGTTGTAGCTTTTCCCCTTTCATCACTTTAAATATGTCCTGCCAGTCCCTTCTGGCTTGCAGAGTTTCTGCTGAAAGGTCAGCCGTTAACCTTTTGGGGATTCCCTTGTATGTTATTTGTTGTTTTTCCCTTGCTGATTTTAATATTTTTTCTTTGTATTTAATTTTTGATAGTTTGAGTAATATATGTTTTGGCATGTTTCTCCTTGGGTGTATCTTGTATGGGACTCTCTGCACTTCCTGAAGTTGATTAATGATATCCTTTACCATATTAGGGAAGTTTTCAACTATTATCTCTTCAAATATTTTCTCAGTCCCTTTCTTTTTCTCTTCTACTTCTGGGACCCCTATATTCGAATGTTGGTGTGTTTAATGTTGTCCCAGAGGTGTCTCAGATTGTCCTCAATTCTTTTCATTCTTTTTTCTTTATTCTGCTCTGCAGTAGTTTTTTTCTACTATTTTGTCTTCCAGTTCATCTATCCATTCTTCTGCCTCAGTTATTCTGCTATTGTTTCCTTCTAGAGCATTTTAAATTCCATTTATTGTGTTATTCATCATTGTTTGTTTGCTTTTTAGTTCTAGGTCCTTGTTAAACGTTTCTTGTATATTCTCCATTCCAGTTCCAATACTTGGGATCATCTTTACTATCATTACTCTGAATTCTTTTTCCAGTAGACTGCCTATTTCCTCTACATTTGTTTGTTCTGGTGGGATCTTACCTTGCTCCTTCATCTGCTGTGTGTTCCTCTGTCATATTTGGCTTTGGGGACTGTGTTTGGGGTCTCCTTTTTGCAGGCTGCAGATTCTTTGTTCCCGTTGTTTTTGGTGTCTGCTCCCAGTGGCTAAGGTTATTTCAGTGGGTTGTGTAGGCTTTCAGGTGGAGGGGACTTGTGCCTGTGTTCTGGTGGGTGTGTCTGGATCTTGTCTTTTTGGTTGACAGGTCTGCATCCAGTGGTGTGTTTTGGGGTGTCTGTGGCCTTATTATGATTTTAGGCAGCCTGTCTGCTAATGGGTGGGCCTGCATTCCTGTCTTGCTAGTTGTTTGGCATGGGATATCCAGCACTGGATCTTGCTGGTCTCTGAGTGGACCTGGGTCTTAGCGTTGAGACGGATATCTCTGGGAGGCTTTCACTATTTGATATTAGAAGGTGCCGGAGGTCTCTTGTAGACCAATGTCCTGAACTCGGCTCTCCCAACTCAGAGGCATAGGCCTGACACCCGGCCGGAGTACCAAGACCCTGTCAGCCACACGGCTGGGGGTGAGAGCAAGAGGTAGCTTTGGTACATCTGAAAGACCACCAATGAGATTCACTGACCATTTTCTCTCCAGAAGTGAAGAAAACAAAATTTAGTCTTCGGCTAGTCAGCCACTTTGGTAGCAGCCTCCAAGATGGCCCTATTTATCCCCTGATTATCTCCCAGTCTTCATGTACCTGTGTGGCTCCTCACACTTGAAAAGGGCTGACTGTTTAACTAATAAGAAATTGCAGAAATGACAGAGTGCAGCTTCCAAAGTTATGAAAGACATTGAAGTTTCTGCTTTGGTTTCTGCTAGATCACTCATCCTGGGGTAAGCCAGCTGCCATGTCATGAGGACACTCAAGCAGTCCTAAGGAGAGATCCATGTGGCAAGGAACTGAGGCCTCTTACCTACAGCCACGTGAGTGAGTCATCTCAGAAGTCAAAAGATTTAATTTTATTTATTTTCATTGCATTGGTCTTCGTTGCTGTGCAAGGTTTCTCTAGTTGTTTCAAGCAGGGGTTACTCATCGTTGTGGTGCACGGGCTTCTCCTTGCGGTCGTTTCTCTTGTTGTGGAGTATGGGCTCTAGGTGCATGGGCTTCAGTAGTTGTGTCATGCAGGCTCAATAGTGTTGCTTGCTGGCTCTGGAGCGCAGGCTCAGTAGTTGTGGCACACGGGCTTAGTTGCTCTGCGGCAGGTGGGATCTTCCCAGACCAGGGATTGAACCCCTGTCCCCTGCATTGGCAGGCAAATTCTTACCCACTGTGCCACCAGGGAAGTCCAGTGTGCTCTTTTTTAAACCTAGTCTGTTTTCATTATTTTCTATCTTAACAATTCTGTATTAATTAAAAATAGTAATACTCCTTTCTACCCCTCCTGTTTGAGGATTATATATGAAGAGGTATGTGTTATTTATTAATCTCAAATTTTCACCTTTTAAGAAGTAATCACAATGTCAAGTATTTAATACCTTTCAGTTCCACCTTGAAAAGCATAGATATTAAAGTGCTAATATAATTACCTTCCCTAGTAAATCGTTTTTACTTTTCGTTATGTATAAAATACAGCTAAAAGCATGCCTGGTTGGTAAGGAAATGACAAATTTCAGAAAATTCAGAATCTGAATACACTGCATACATAGCTTCTAGATAAAGACACAGAAAATTGCCAGATACTCAGAGGCCCCCTGGTCCCACTCTAGTGACTCCCCTTAAGGTTGAATATTGTTCTTGTATCAAACAAAAATATCATGTTACCTGTATTTTGTAGTTTATATAAATGTTATGGCACAGTAAAATCACTTTTGGATTGGGCTTTTTATTTTATGTTGTTTGTGAATATGCCTATATGGTTTCCTGTTGTTGTGATCATGCATTGCCACTGCTGCATAGGATTCCATAGTGTAAATATTTAACTATTAATTAATTTATTCCAATGTGTATTACAATATGAGTGTTTTTCAGTTTGTGCCTATTGAGAATAGCACGGGTATAAAAATTCTAGAACTTGAGCTTTGGTGGTGTGTATATAAATTATTGTTCAGTATACATGTAGTAGTAAAATTTTTGAGTCATAGCTTTCATGTGTTAATCTTTTTAGATATTTCTAAATATTTTCAAAACATGTGTATGATTTTTCTTTTTCTTTTTGGTTTTTTTTTACATCTTTATTGGAGTATAATTGCTTCACAATGGTGTGTTAGTTTCTGCTTTATAACAAAGTGAATCAGCTGTACATATACATATATCACCATATCCCCTCCCTCTTGCGTCTCCCTCCCACCCTCCGTATCCCACCCCTCTAGGTGGTCACAAAGCACCGAGCTGATCTCCCTGTGCTATGCGGCTGCTTCCCACTAGCTATCTACCTTACGTTTGGTAGTGTATACATGTCCATGCCACTCTCTCGCTTTGTCACAGCTTACCCTTCCCCCTCCCCATATCGTCAAGTCCATTCTCTAGTAGGTCTGTGTCTTTATTCCTGTCTTACCCCTAGGTTCTTCATGACAGTTTTTTTTTCTTAAATTCCATATGTATGTGTTAGCATATGGTATTTGTCTTTCTCTTTCTGACTTACTTCACTCATTTGTATGATTTTTCATCCTCAGCAGCAGTGAATGAGATTCAAGGATTATACACATTCTTGTCAAACCTGATAATACCTGTCATTTTCATTTGAACTTTCTGGTTGGTAAGTGATCATTAAATGTATCACTTTTTTGCATTTAATTGACTACTAAGAAGCCAAGCATCTTTTGATATGTTTACTTAACATTCTGTACTCTCTTTTGTGAAATATTTTTTGGTATATTTTCCCCATATTTGCTATTACATTATCTTCTTATTGAAGACTTCTTTTTTATTTAACATCCGAAGTCTTCTTATTTAGGAGTTTTTAATATATGCTTGCTATGAGTTCTTCTCTCTTTCTGTCTCTCCTTCTCTTTCTTTAGATGAGTGTCATTTTTTAATGTTAATAACATCTAATTTGTTATTTTCCTAATTATTTATTCATTTAGTCTTCTGTTTATTTATGTAGTCTTCTTATCTGTAGCAGAACACATTATTTATTCGAAACCACAAATATGTTTTTGTTTCTTCAATAAATCTAATTATTAATCTTTAAATTTAACTTTCTAAGCTAAATATGTTGTATCATAGTGAGTATTAATTTTTCTATGACAGCTGAAAAGTTACATTTATTCAGAAAATGTTGTATTTAGCTTTCTTTTCATTTGCTCCTACTTCTCACTGATTCACAGAGGTAAACATCACTTCATCCATGGGGCTGACTTTTCTCTGATTTCTCATGGTCATTCTCACTAATTCGTCTTACCTCCTAAAATCTTTAGCAATACCATTATTCCACAGAAGCAAAAACCTTCCTTGGGCCTTTTTCCTCAGAAGATTGATTATTCCCACATTTTAAATGGGAGATTGCAATAAGTTAGGAGAAAATGCCACAAGGGTCTCTCATTTTATTTTTCACATCTTGTATCAGCCTCTGCTTGCACTCGGTGTTCAAAGACTTTTGTACAACACATTGATGGAAGATGCCAGTTGTTTCTCTCCTTGGGGCAAAAGACAGATTAATTACCTGACAAATAAAATAAAGACAGTGCCTTGCTCTGCTCAAATGTTGGAGAGGATTGCTTGCATCCTACTTTAAAAGTTTCAGGTGACTGTAGCTTAAGATTCCTAAGCTTTAATCCATACTTGCACCAAGCACAGCACCCAACAGGACTGCTTTACATAACCCCATGAGACTTTTGTGTGCAAGTGGAACAGATAACAATATAAAACTATTGCTGTCTTTGTGTCATAAAAATGATTTTTTGTCTCATTTAAAATATTTTTTTCTAAAATCCAAAAACGTGTCAGGCTAAAATATTGGAATTTCAAATATGGTAAATCTAAGATCCTTCAAATTTCTTTCCAGTTTTGTTGATGATGGGATGCCATCAGAGATATGACTTCATTAAACACAATAGGTAAGATTCCTTCACATGCCTGATTGGGGAATATGAAAATAATCCCTGGAAAAATCTGGACATTTTCTAGTTCTCAAGTATTGGCTAAGATGGTAGAAAGGACCCTTCATTGTCCTATATGTGAATGCAGATCAATTGAGAGAGGTGTATTTTCTGTGCAGATACCCTCTCTTTTGGTGTGCCCTGATACCTCCCTCAACTTATGTACCAACTCCAGCAGCATTAAGCAGAAATCCAAAGAAATCTATTCTTTGGAATTATGAGGAAGGGAAGACTCGAAAACTTTATAGCATGCTCTATACAAGTATACACATCACCATCCTTATCTACATCATGCCATGCATGGAGGGTCAGTAGGTTCAGGGGATTATGGAAGCACCAAGGTCTGTGGGGTTAATTACAGCTGCATTCATGGGCAGTAAAAGAGAAGGGCCTTATCTTGGTCAGTTTCTCAATGCTAGTAGCTACAAAAAGAAGAGGACAGCAGACATCTTAGGGAGTAGAGCCAACATTAAATGAAATGTCCTAATTACTCTAGGCAACCTCTCATGATAGCCTCCCATAACTCCTCGAATCCCTACATACTTGCACAAGGGATAGTGTAATATTAATGGAGCGTGTGACTGCAGATTAGCATTATTTTTGCTGAAATAAATGAAAGTAGGCTCAAGTGATAAGGTTTGAAAAGGGTTCACAGTGCCAGGGAAACTATTGTAACAATGTGGACAGAACCCTTTGGATGGATTCATCATGTTTTTGTTTTTGTTTTTTTGCTGCTTCAGAATCTGGAGTAGAGATTGGTGTGTTCCATGATGCATTCCCGCTTCTTACAAGTTTTAGATGGAATACCCCATTAGGACGAAGTGCACGTAAGGAAGATGAGTGAGTCAAACTCCTCTGCCTTCTGTCAGCAGTGGGTGCAAAGGGATTTAGACCAAGTGCTTTCATCCTTTGACGTGCGAAGTTTTCACTATATAAATGATGTTTTGTTTGTTTGCAGGTCAGGAGCCTTGGTCTCAATATCCCTGTTTAAAAAGTGCTATCACATGTCTGCCAGAAAGAATTGCTGATGATACTGGAAAAAATTGAGAGTTATCCTTAACAATTAAAGGTTTTGTAGCAACATGGATGGACCTAGAGATTGTTATACTGAGTGAAGCAAGTCAGACACAGAAAGACAGATATCATTTGATATTGCTTATATGAGGAATCTAAAAAAGAAAAAAAGGTACAAATGAACTAATTTACACAACAGAAATAGAGTCATGAATATAGAAAACAAACTTATGGTTACCAGGGGATAAGTGGGGAAGGGATAAATTGGGAGATTGGGACTGACCTATACACACTAGTATATATAAAATAGGTAAGTATTGATAAGGACCTGCTTTATAGCACAGGGAATTCTACTAAATGGTGTGTACTGGCATATACAGGAAAAGAATCTTAAAAAAAACAACAAGGGTTATGGGAGTATATAATAAATATAAATGTGCAAACCTTTAACATGAAAGGAAAAATCAGTTAACTCTGTGGTCCCTGTTATGGTGTAAACATTTTGTACCTCTAATTTTAAAATTTTGAAACCCAGCTGCCATGTTGATGGTATTAGGAGGTGGGGCTTTTGGGAGGTGAGTAGGTCATGAGGCCAGACACCTCAAACATGGGATTAGTGTCCTAATAAATGTAGCACACAGATTTCATGCCCATCACATGATTTCATTGCCAAGCGAGAAGACCCACATTATGAACCAGATATTGGTCCCTCACCAGACACTAAGTCAGCTGGCAACTTGTTCTTTTTATTAAATTAATTAATTAATTAATTAATTAATTTTTTGGCTGTGTTGGGTCTTTGTTGCAGTGTGCGGGCTTCTCATTGGGTGGCTTCTTTTGTTGCGGAACACAGGCTCTAGGCATGTGGGTTTCAGTAGTAGTGACACACGGGTTCAGTAGTTGTGGCCTGTGGTCTCTAGAGTACAGGCTCAGTATTTGTGGTGCACGGGCTTAGTTGTTCCATAGCATGTGGGATATTCCAGGACCAGGGCTCAAACCCACGTCCGCTTTATTGGTGGGCAGATTCTTAACCACTGTGCCACCAGCGACGCCCCTGGTAACTTGTTCTTGAACTTTTCAGCCTCAGCAATTATGAGAAAACAAAAATATTCTGTTGTTTATAAAATACCAAGTCTCTCGTATTTTGTTTTAGCAGTCAAAGAGCTGGCTGAGGAGAAACATCTGTGAGCTTGAAGACATATCAAGAGAAACCTTTAAATCTCAAAAGAAAAGAGAAAGGGCAGGAAAGAAATCAACAGAACAGAGTAATCAATAATTGTGGAACAATGAAAATGCTGTGACCTATATATAATGGGTATAGCAGGAGGAAAATAAAGATAACAAAGAACAGAAAATATTCTTTTTAAAATGACTGAGAATCTCCCCCAAATGAATGTCTGACACTAAATCCACAACATCCAAACTTAGAGGAACATATGAATAGTAAAGAAATCTGACCAATATCTCTCAGGAACATCAGTGTGAAAATCCTCAACAAAATATTAACAAATCGAATCCAACAATATTTTGAGAGAATTTTATATCATGAATGAGAGGGAATAATCCCAGGTATGCAAGGCTGGTTCAACATTCTAAAATCAAATAATTATATCCATCATATCAACACCCTAAAGACAATCATTAGCATATCAATAGATTCAGAAGACCTTTGAAAAAATGTAACACCCATTCTTCATAAAAACTCTCAGTTAAAGAAATAAACTGCAGCGTTCTCAAGTTGTTAACAAAGATCTACAGGAAGCTTTTATCTTACATCATGATTAATGGTCAAAAACATGAAGCTTTTCCACTAAGTTCAGGTAAAAGCAAGGATGTCCCCTTTCATCACTCCTTTTCCATATTTTACTCCAAGTCCTTGCTAATGCAATAAGGCATGAAAATAAATAAAACAAATACAGATTGGGTAGAAAAAAATGAAAGCAGCCTAAATAAAATGTGGGCAAATATACTTAGACACCTCACCAAAGAAAATAGACACTATGCATATAAGTATACAGAAGAATAATTCAGATTACATGCTGCCATGAAAAAGCAAATTAACAATACAATTGCATACGATTTTAGCCATTAGAATGGCTAAAATGTGAACAATGACAAGAACAAATTCTGTAGGGGATGTGGAACAATAGAAATGTCATTTGTTATTGGTGGAAATGAAAAATAATACAGCTACTTTGGTAGTCTGATTGACACTTGCTATAATACTGAACATTCCCTTACTGTACAATCCGGCAAGTGTTCTCATGGATATTTACTGGAAGTAGTTTAAAACATACTTCCAGACGAAAACCTGCATATGGATATTTATAGCACCTAATTCAATATTGGCAAAATGTGAATGAAACTAAGGTGTCCTCCTATAGGTGAATGAAATGATATAGTATTAATATATTCTGGGAATAGGATAATATTGAGCACTAAAAAAGTAAGCTATCAAGCCATAAAAATATATGGGAATTCTTTTTTTCTTTTGAAATATAGGCGATTTTCTTTATTTTGTAATTTAAATTTTCTTGGAGTATAGTTGATTTACAGTGTTGTGTTCATTTCAACTGCACAGCAAGTGGTTCAGTTACACATATGCATATATTCATTCTTTTTCAGATTCTTTTCTGATAAAGGTATTCCCAGAATATTGAGTAGAGTTCCCTGTGCTATACAGTAGGTCCTTGTTGCTTATCTATGTTATATATAGTAGTATTCGTATGTTTCCCCCAAGTTCCTGATTTATCCCTGCCCCCCACCTTTCCCCTTTGGTAACCATAAGTTTGTTTTCCAAGTCTGTGAGTCTGCCTCTGTTTTGTAAGTTAGTTCATTTGTATCAATTTTTAAGTTCCACCTAGAAGTGATATCATACAATATTTGTCTTACTGTGTCTGACTTACTTCACTTAGTACAGTCATCTCTAGGTCCATCCATGTTACTGCAACTGGCATTATTTTCTTCTATTTTATGGCTGAGTCATATTCCATTATATATATGTATCACATATTCTTTACCTATATTCATATGTTGATGGACATTTTGGTTGCTTCCATGTCTTCGCTATTGTAAAGAGTGTTGCAGTGAACATTGGGGAAGATGTGTCTCTTCGATTTATGCTTTCCTCCAGATGTGCACACAGGAGTGAACTTGCTGGATCATCTGGTAGCTCTATTTTATTTTATTTTATTTCATTTCACTTCATTTCAATTTCAATTTTTTTGGAGTATAGTTGATTTACGATGTTGTGTTACTTTCTGCTGCACAGCAGAGTGAAGCAGTTATACACATATCCAATCCTTTTTGGATTCCTTTCCCATACAGGTCATTACAGAGTACTGAGTAGAGTTCCCTGTGCTATACAGTAGGCCCTTATTTGTTATCTCTTTTATATATAGTGGTGTGTATATGTCAATCCCAATTTCCAGTTTATCCCTCCCACCTCCCCTTAATCTGGTAACCTCCATTTTGTGCCCCATAGTGGCTGTTACCAATTAGCATTGCCCCCAGTAACGTAGTATTGGTGGTGCAGTGGTTAAGAATCCGCCTGCCAGTGCAGGGGACACAGGTTCGAGCCCTGTCCCAGGAAGATCCCACATGCTGCAGAGCAGCTAAGCCTGTGTGCCACAACTACTGAGTCTGCACCCTAGAGCCCATGAGCCACAACTACTGAGCTCACGTTCCACAACTCCTGAAGCCTGTGTGCCTAGAGCCTGTGCTCCACAACAAAAGAAGCCACTGCACACAGAAGGCTGCGTACCACAACGATGAGTAAACCCCGCTTGCTGCAACTATAGAAAAGCTGCATGCAGCAACGAAGACCCAACGCAGATTAAAAAAAATAATAAGTAGTGGGTTTCTCTCTTTTCCACACCCTCTGAAGCATTTCTTGTTTCTAGACATTGTGAGGATGGCTATTCTGAGTGGTTCCAAGTGATACTTCTTTGTACATCTGATTTGCATTTGTCTAACATAAAGCAATGGTGAGCATCTTCACATGTGCTTTTTTTTTTGAACAGTGTGAGTAAAATTTACCCCTTGAAAAAGGGTTATTGAAAGGTTGCCTTGTTTTGAAGTCTATTTCGATTACCTACCCCAAGACATTTTTTGAGGGCTGTTGTCATTTACAGCTCCCTAGACATTGTGAATATGAAATGCCTATAAGGTCCAGTTTTAGAATTGTTGTTATGGGAAAAACAGAAGGCGGCAGGATTTCTACTGTCCCTCTCTGGTTACTGACACAACCTTAGATGTAGGGAAAGTCCTGTTCCTTGGTTTTAAATTAGAGTGGAATGTGCCTGACCAAACATGTAAGGGCTTCTGTCCCGTTCATTCTTCCCCCTTACCCTTCATCCCCCGAACAAGTATAAACCCCTGCAAAATCACCTGTTGAGGGTGCTGTCTTGTAGAGTGGGATGACCCTAACGAAGGAGTCGGGAGGTCAGAACCCAAACACCAGGGTATGTTGAGAACAGGTGATTTTCAAAATGTCATCCAGCCCAGAGAGTTCACCATCCTTTGGGTGTCAGAGGGTTGATTTAGTAGTATGAGGACACACTTAGATCTGGAGATTGTGATCCCATGCAGAGGGGACCAGGTACTACATGTTCAAGGGGTCGAATTAGCTGGCATATCCTCCCGAGGTCCTCAGGCCCACAACAGTCCAGCCTTGGTACCAAATTGGGTCTGTGTCCAGGGATGTGACACTAGCATGTTAACTGAGACTAAACGAATTTAGTGATCATTTTTCTTTTCTATAATTCAATTTTAAATTTATAATGGAGTATAGTTGATTTACCATGTTGTGTTCGTTTTTGATATACACCAACATGATTCATTTATACAGAGATGACTATATATTCTTTCTGGAATTATTTTCCCATTGAGGTTACTAAAGGGTGTTGAGAAGAGTTCCAAGTGCTCTACAGCAGGTCCGTGTTGATTACAAGTTTTCTCTCTGTAAATATGTATATACCAACTCCAACCTCATGATTTATGCCTCCAACACAGCTTTCCAGTTTGGTAACCATAAGTTTGTGTTCTAAGTCTGGGACTCTGTTTCTGTGTTGTAAGATAGTACCTTTGTATCAATTGTTAGATTCCACCGATAAGTAATATCATATGATATTTATCATTGTCTGATTTATGACACTTAGTATGAATGTATCTAGGTCCTTCCGAGTGGCTGCAAATGGCCTTGTTTCATTCATTTCATGGCTGAGTAATATTCCATTGTACATATCTACCATAATTTCTTCATCCAGTCTTCCTTCCAAGGACGTTTAGGTAGCTTCCAAGTAGAGGCTCTTGTAAACAGGGCTGCATAAATTTTGGAGTGCCTGGGTCCTGTCAATTTACGTTTTTTCCAAGATACAGGCCCAGGAGTGGAAGGGCCATATGCTCTGAAGCTCTGTTTTTGAGACTTTTAAGGAATCACCCCCCACTTCTCCAGAGTGGCTGTTAGCAATTTACATTCCCACCATCAGCTTGTCAGGGTTCCCTTTTCTCGACGCCCTGTCCTGCATTTCAGGTTTTACACTTTGTGAGCTTGGCCATTCTGACTGGTGCGAAGTGACACCTCGCTGTAGTACTAATTTACATTGCCCACCTGTTTTGTTGGCCAAAAATGGAGTAAGGGTTTTTCCTGAATATATTAAGGAATAACGCATACAGCCTTTTTGGCAAACTGCATCATTGGCGATGTTCAGCAGCTTTGCATGTGCTTTAATGGCGAGTGCAAACTACCTCTTGAAATCCGTTTCCTGCAATTCTGCCTTGCTTACAAGGCCTTTACGAATACTTGGCTCAAGAAATGACTCCATTAGAGGTGTCAGTCACAACCCTGCATGTTTGTGAATTGCAGTGCCCTGAGCACCAGTTTTCAACTTGTAGTTTAGGGAAGCAGCCACAAAGGGGCAGGATTTCTAAGACCCATTCCGATTACTGGGGCACCTGAAGGATAGGGAAATTCTTCTTCCAGATTAGGAAACTAGAGTGGCATATGCCAGTCCAAACATCTAGGGCTTGTGTCTCATTCCATCCCCCCATTCCCATTCTTCACACGGAAAATTCCAAGCTGTGCAAAACTGGCTGTTGAGTGTGCTGCCTTCCCAAAGTGAGGAGACTCTAAGGAAAGGAGCTGGGGACCCCGAATACCAGAAGATGTGGAGATGAGGTGACTTTCCCAAATTCTTCCCGAACAGATGGTGTACCATCCTCTGGATGTCCCATTCATGTTTTAGCTGTAGGAAGGGTCCCCTGCACCTGGAGATATGGGACCCATGGAATGGGGAACAGGCAGTATTACTCTAAAAGTGCTGCATTTACTGTCCCATCCTCACCAAGCCTCTGAGACCCACGAGTGTAGAGCCTTATGTCCCATCCAGCTGTGTGTCTAGATGTGTTCAGTCCAGGTTGCATCACAGCCCTTGAATAAATTTTGTAAGAATTTCTATCTCACTGTCTTTTTCTTGTTGTTGTTCTTGTTATTTAATTTTATAATGGGGTATAGCTGATTTTCAGTACTCTGTTTCTTCCTGCTCTACATCTATCCACTTGATTCACTTAAAGAGAGACATCAATAAATTCTTTTACAGATTCTTACCAGTCTTATATATCCTTTTCCGGTGACAACATTGTGCTGAGTCCAACTCTTTGAGATATACAGTAGGTCCTGTCGATTACCTATTTTGTTTATGGAACTGTATCTATGCTAATTCCAACCTCCTCGTTTATGCATCACCCCACCATTCTCCTTTAGCAACCATAAGTGTGTTTTCTAAATGTGTGACTCTGTTTCTGTTTTGTAATTGAGTTCATGTGTAGCCATTTTTAGATACCATCTATAAGTGATACCTTATGATAAGTCTCTTTTTATGTCTGACTTATGTCACATAGAATGATCCTACCTCAGACTCCACGAGTTGCCGCAACTGGCCTTATTTCACTGATTTAATTGCTCAGTAATATCCCATTGTACATAAGTACCACATCTTCTTTATCAATTTTTTACTTCCAAGGACATGTAAGTTGTACCCAAGTCATTTCTAAACACAGTAACACTAAATGTAGCAGTCCCTGTGTCCTGTCGATTTTTGGTTTTCCCAAGATATACGCCCAAGAGTGGAAGTGCTGTATGCTCTGTAGTTCTGCATTTTAGATGTTTTGGAAACACCATACACTTCTCCAGAATGGCCTTGGCTATTTACATCCTCCCCATCAACTTAATAAGGCTCCCTTTTCTCCATGGCCTGTGCTGCATTTCTGGTTTTAAACTTTTCCAGGATGGCACTTTTGACGAACGTGAAGTGAGACTTCCTTGTAGTGCTGATTTGCATTTGGCGCTTGTTTGCATGGCCAAAAAGAGCGTATGCGTTTTTCCTGAATATATTTATTTTTATGATGGAATTTAGCTGATTTCCACTGCTGTGTTTATGCCGCGTTACACCCACTTGATTCACGTACAGAGAGATATCAATAAATACTTTTTAAGATTTTTAATAGTCAGATATATTCCTCGGCGGTGAATAGGGTGTGTTGAGTCCAGTTCATAGAGCAATAGTCTTCACTATTACATATTTGGTTTATGGACTGATATCTGTGCTAATTTCAAACTCTACTTTTATGCATCACCCCACCTCACCTTTCCCCTTAAGCAGGCATAAGTGTGTTTTCTAAATGTGTGACTGTGTTCTGTTTTGTAATTCAGTTCATGTGTAGCCATGTTTACATTCTCTCTATAAGTGATATCTCATGATAAGTTTCTTTTTCTGTGTGACTTATTTCACTTAGAATCATCGTACCTAAATCCACTCATTATGCTGCTACTAGCCTTATGGCTTCATGGCTGAGGGGTATTCCATTTTACATAAGTACCACAAACTCTTTATCCATTTTTCTCTTTCCTGGGATATATAAGGTGTACCGAAGTCAAGGTTCTTATAAACAAAGCAGCTCTAAACTTTGGGGTGCCTAAGTCCTGTCGATTTTTGATTTTCTAAAGATATACGCCCGTGAGTGGAAGTGCCCTATGCTCTGTAGCTCTGTTTCTTTAGATGTTTTAGGAAACACCATACACTATGCCAGAGTGGCCCTTGGCAATTTACATACCACCCATCACTGTAACAAGGCTCCCTTTTCTCCATGGCCTGTCCTGCATTTCTGGTTTTTACATTTTTTCAGGATGGCCTTTTGAACCATGCAAAGTGAGACTTAGTTTTTGTGCTGATGTGCAGTGCCCGCTTGTTTGGTTGGCCAAAAAGGGGGCATATGCCTTTTTTCCTGAATATATTCAGGAAAAAACGCATAGCCCTTTTAGGCCAACTGCATCATTGTTGACATTCTGCCGCTTTTCATGTGATTTAAAGGACAGTCCAATCTACCTCTTGAAAACTGTTTCCTGCAATTCTGCTTTGCTTTCAAATCCTCTTCGTTGCCTTACCTCAATATATTTTTGGATGATAGTTGTCATTTATAACCCTGCAGGTTTGTGAATTGCAGTGCCCCTGAGCTCCATTTTTCAAATCGCCTTTTTGGAAGATGGCTGCAAAACCGCAGGATTGCTTCAGGCCCTATGCTGGTTCCGGAGGGAAGGTTGAACCTTTTTTTAATTCTTCTTCCTGATGGGAACTTAGACTGACATGTGCCGGTCGAAACACCTACAGCTGGTCTGTCATTGGTTCCCCCTCTTCCCGTTCATCCAGCACACTAATTGCAGACTGTGCGAAACAGGAGGTTAAAGGCGCTGACTCTCCAAGTGGGGAGATTTTTAGTAAAGTGGTTGGAATGGCAAACCCGAGCACCAGGAGATGAAAAATGAGGTGCGTTGTAGAAACCTTTCCCGATCACACGGTGTACCATCCTCTGGGTTTCCATGCATGTTGTAGTTGTAGGAATTTTCCCTTGAACCTGGAGAGTTGGGACCCATGGAATGGCTAGCACGCAGTATTTCTTTAAAGGGTCTGTATTTGCTCACCCAACCTCACCAATCCTCTCAGCCCCAAGAGTGTCCAGCCTTATGTCTCATCCAGCTGTGTGTGTAGATGCGGTCAATCCACGATGCATCACAGCCCCTGAACGAATTTTGTAAGGCTTTCTCTCTCTTTCACTATCTTTCTGTTTTGTGTTTGAAATTTATTCTTATAATGCGGTTTAACTGATTTCACTAATGTGTTTATGCAGCTTTACACACCCATGATTCACTTACAGACAGATATCAATATATAGGTTTTAAGATTCTTACTAGTCATATATCTTCTTCTGTGGTGAGTAGGGCGTGTTGAGTCCAGTTCATTGAGCAAAGAGGAGGTCTTGTCTATTAAATATTTGTTTTATGGAACGGTATCTGTGCTAATTTCAAACTCTTGTGTTATGCATCAGCGCACCTCACCTTTCCACTTAAACAGGCATAAGTGTGCTTTCTGAATGTGAGACTCTGTTCTGTTTTGTAATTCAGTTCATGTGTAGAGATGTTTACATTCCCTCCATAAGTGATATCTTATGATAAGTTTCTTTTTCTGTGTGAATTATTTCACTTGGAATCATCAGACCTAAATCCACTCATTATGCTGCTACTGGCCTTATGACATTGATTTCATGGCTGAGTGATATTCCATTGTACATAAGTACCACAACGTCTTTATCCATTTTTCTCTTTTCTGGGATATTAAGGTGTACTGAAGTCAAGGTTTTTGCAAACAGAGCAGCCCTAAACTTTGGGGTGGCTGTGTCTTGTTGCTTTTAAGTTTTCCCAAGATATATGTGCATGAGTGTAAGTGCCCTATGCTCTGTTTCTCTGTTTTATAGATGTTTCAGGAAACACCATACACTTCTCTAGAGTGGCTGTTGGCAACTAACATCCCGCCCATCAGGGTAACAAGGCTGCCTGTTCTCTATGTCTTGTCCTGCTTCTCTGGTTTTTACACTGTTTTCAGATGGCCCTTTGGACCTGTGGGAAGTGAGACTTTGCTGTAGTGCGGATTTGCATTGCCCGCTTGCTTGTTTGGCCAAAAAGTTCGTATGCATTTTTTCCTGAATATATTCAGGAAAAAATGCATACGCCCTTTTTGGCCAACTGCATCACTGTCGAAGTCCTGCCGCTTTTTATGTTCTTTAAAGGAGACTCCAATCTACCTCTTGAAAGCTGTTTCCTGCAATTCTGCCTTGATTTCAAATCCTCTTCTTTGCCTTACCTGAATATATTTTTCGACGATAGTTGTCCTTTATAACTCTGCAGGTTTGTGAATTGCAGTGCCCCTGAGCTCCATTTTTCAACTCGCGTTTTTGTGAGCTGGCTGCAAAACCGCCAGATTGTTTCAGGCCGTATTCTAGTTCTGGGGCAGGAGGCTGAGCCTTTGTTTAATTATTCTTCCTGATCGGAATTTAGAGTGACATGTGCCCGTCCAAACACCTACAGCTATTCTCTCATTTGTTCCCCCTCATCCCGTTCAAACTCCGCACTATTTGCAGACTGTGAGAACAGGAGGGTAAAGGCACTGACTCTTCAAATGGTGAGATTGTTAGTAAAGCGGCTGGAATGGCAAACCCGAGCATCAGGAGAGGAAAAATGAGGTGCATTTTAGAAACCGTTCCCGATCACATTGTGTACCATCCTCTGGGTTTCCCATGCATGTGTTAGATGTAGGAAGATTCCCTTAAACCTGGAGAGTTGGGACCCATGGAATGGGTAGCACACAGTATTGCTTTAAAGGGTCTGCATTTGCTCACCCAACCTCACGAATCCTCTCAGCCCCAAGTGTCCAACCTTATGTCTCATCCAGCTGTGGGTATAGACATGGTCATTCCAGGGTGCATCAAAGCCGCTGAATGAATTTTGTAAGAATTTCTCTCTCTTTCGCTGTCTTTGTTTTTTTTTTTTTTAATTTATTTTTATAATGGGGTTTAGCTGATTTTCACTGCTGTGTTTATGCCACTCTACACACACTTGATTCCCTTATGGAGACATATCAATACATAGATTTTAAGATTCTTATTTGTCAAATATATTCCTCTGCAGTGCATACGGGGTGTTGAGTCCAGTTCATTGAGCAAAGAGGAGGTCTCGTCTATTACATATTTGGTTTATGGAACAGTATCTGTGCTAATTTCAAACTCTGGTTTTATGCAGCACCCCACCTCACATTTCCTCTTCAGCAGGCATAAGTGTGTTTTCTAAATGTGAGACCCTGTTCTGTTTTGTAATTCAGCTCATGTGTAGCCATTTTTACATTCCCTCTATTAGTGATATCTTAGGATAAGTTTCTTTTTCTGTGTGAATTATTTCACTTAGAATCATCGTACCTAAATCCACTCATTATGCTGCTACTGGCCTTATGACATTAATTTTATGGCTGAGTGATATTCCATTGTACATAAGTACCACAACTTCTTTATCCATTTTTCTCTTTCCTGGGATATTAAGGTGTCCCAAAGTGGAGATTTTTGTAAACAGAGAAGCCCTAAACTTTGTGGTGGCTGTGTCTTGTGGATTTTTAGATTTCCCAAGATATATGCCCATCAGTCGATGTGCCCTATGCTCTGTTGCTCTGTTTTAGGTGTCTCAGGAAACACCATACACTTCTCCAGAGTGGCTGTTGGCAATTTACATCCCTCCCATCAGGGTAACAAGGCTCCCTGTTCTCCATGGCCTGTCCTGCCTTTCTGGTTTTTACACTTTTTTTCGGTTGGCCCTTTGGACCGGTGGGAAGAGAGACTTCTTTGTTGTGTGGATTTGCATTGCCCGCTTGCTTTGTTGGCCAAAAAGGGCGCATGCGTTTTTTCCTGAATATATTCAGGAAAAAACGCATGCGCCCTTTTTGGCCAAGTACATCATTGTCGAGGTTCTGCTGCTTTTCAGGTGCTTTAAAGGAGACTCCAATGTACCTGTTGAAACCTGTTTCCTGCAATTCTGCCTTGGTTTCAAATCCTCTTCTTTGCCTTACCTCAATATATATTGCGACGAAAGTTGTCCTTTTCAACTCTGCAGGTTTGTGAATTACAGTGCCCCTGAGCTCCTTTCTTCAACTCGCTTTCTTGTGAGCTGGCCGCAAAACCGCAGGATTGCTTCAGGCCCTATTCGGGTTCTGGGGCGGCACGCTGAGCCTTTGGTTAATTCTTCCTCCTGATGGGAAACTACAGTGACATGTGCCCGTCCAAACACCTACAGCTATTCTCTCATTGGTTTCCCCTCATCCCGTTCATCCTCCGCACTAATTGCAGACTGGGCCAAACAGGAGGTTAAAGGCGCTGACTCTCCAATGGGAAGATTGTTAGTAAAGTGGCTGGAATGGCGAACCCGAGCACCAGGAGAGTAAAAATGAAGTGCATTTTAGAAACCTTTCGTGATCACACGGTGTACCATCCTCTGGGTTCCCCATGCATGTTTTAGCTGTAGGAAGATTCCCTTACACCTGGACAGTTGGGACTCATTGAATGGGTAGCACGCAGTATTTTTTAAAGGGTCTGCATTTGCTCACCCTACCTCACCAATGCTCTCAGCCCCAAGTGTCCAGCCTTATGTCTCATCCAGCTGTGGGTGTACATAAGGTCAATTCAGGGTGCACCACAGCCCCTGAACGAATTTTGTAAGAAATTCTCTCTCTTTGACTCTCTTTGTGTTTTTTTTTGTTTTTTGAAATTTATTTTTATAATGGGGTTTAGCTGATTTTCACTGCAGTGTTTATTCTGCTCTACACACACTTGATTCCTTTATGGAGACATATCAATACATAGATTTTAAGATACTTACTAGTCAGTTATACTCCTCTGCGGTGCATAGTGGGTGTTGAGTCCAGTTCATTGAGCAAAGTGTAGGTCTTGTCTATTACATATTTGGTTTATGGAATGGTATTTGTGTTAATTTCAATCTCTGGTTTTATGCAGCACCCCACCTCACATTTCCCCTGAAGCAGGCATAAGTGCATTTTCTAAATGTGTGATTCTGTTCTGTTTTGTAATTCAGCTCATGTGTAGCCATGTTTACATTCCCTCTATAAGTGATATCTTATGATAAGTTTCTTTTTCTGTTACTTCTTTCACTTAGGATCATCACCTAAATCCACTCATTATGCTGCTACTGGCCTGATGACATTGATTTCATGGCTGAGTGATATTCCATTGTATGTAAGTACCGAAACTTCTTTATCCATTTTTCTCTTTTCTGGGATATTTGAGGTGTACCGAAGTCGACGATTTTGTAAACAGAGCAGCCCTAAACATTGGGGTGGCTGTGTCTTTTTCATTTTTAGTTTTCCCATGATATATGCGCATGAGTGGAAGTGCCCTATGCTCTGTAGCTGTGGTTTTTACATGTTTCAGGAAACACCGAACACTTCTCTAGAGTCGCTGTTGGCAATTTACATCCCACCCATCAGTGTAACAAGTCTCCCTGTTCTCCATGGCCTGTCCTGCCTTTCTGGTTTTTACACTTTTTTCGGTTGGCCCTTTGGACCGGTGGGAAGAGAGACTTCTTTGTTGTGCAGATTTGCATTGCCCACTTGCTGGGTTGGCGGGAAAGGGCATATGCGGTTTTTTCCTGAATGTATGCAGGAAAAAACGCATATGCCCTTTTTGGCCAACTGCATCATTGTCGAAGTTCTGCCGCTTTTCATGTGCTTTAAAGGAGACTCCAATCTACGTCTTCAAACCTGTTTCCTGGAATTCTGCCTTGGTTTCAAATCCCCTTCTTTGCCTTACCTCAATATATTTTTCGACGATAGTTATTCTTTATAACTCTGCAGGTTTGTGAAATGCAGTGCCCCTGAGCTCCATTTTTCAACTTGCTTTTTTGTGAGCTGGCCGCAAAGCCGCAGTATTGCTTCAGGCCTTATTCTGGTTCCCGGGCGGCAGTTTGAGGCTTTGGTTAATTCTTCTTCCTTATGGGAAATTAGAGTGACGTGTGCCCGTCCAAACACCTACAACTATTCTCTCTTTGGTTCCCCCTCATCCGGTTCATCTTCCGCACTAATTGCAGAGTGTGGGAAACAGGAGGTAAAGGTGCTGACTCTCCAAAGGGGAGATTGTTAGTAAAGTGGTTGGAATGGCTTACCCGAGCACCAGGACAGCAAAATTGAGGTGTGTTTTAGAAACATTTTCCCATCACACGGTGGACCATACTCTGGGTTCCCCATGCATGTTTTAGCTGTAGGAAGATTCCCTTAAACCTGGAGAGTTGGGATCCGTGGAATAGGTAACATGCAGTATTACTTTAAATGGTCTGCATTTGCTCACCCAACCTCACAATCCTCTCAGCCCCTACTGTCCAGCCTTAGGTATCATCCAGCTGTGGTTTTAGATATGGTCAATCCTGGGTGAATCATAGCCCCTGAAGGAATTTTGTAAGAATTTCTTTCTCTTTCGCTGTCTTTGTTTTTGAAATTTCTTTTTATAATGGAGTTTAGCTGATTTTCACTGCTGTGTTTATGCTGCTCTACACACACTTGTTTCCCTTACGGAGCCATATCAATACATAGGTTTTAAGATTCTTACTAGTCAGATATATTCCTCTGCAGTGAATAGGGGGTGTTGAGTCCAGTTCATTGAGCAAGGAGCAGGTCTTTTCTATTACATATTTGGTTTATGGAATGCTATCTGTGGTAATTTCAAACTCTGGTTTTATGCATCACCCCCACCTCACCTTTCCGCTTCAGCAGGCATAAGTGTGTTTTCTAAATGTGTCTCTGCTTTGTTTTGTAATTTAGTTCATGTGTAGTGATGTTTATATTCCTTCTAAAAGTGATATCTTATGATAACTTTCTTTTTCTGTGTGACTTATTTCACTTAGAATCATCGGACGTAAATCCACTCATTATGCTGCTGCTGGCCTTATGACATTGATTTCATGGCTGAGTGATATTCCTTTGTGCATAAGTACAACAACTTCTTTATCCATTGTTTTCTTTCCTGGGATATTTAAGGTCAACCAAAATCGAGGTTCTTGTAAACACAGCAGCCCTAAACTTTGGGTTGCCTTTGTCTTGTTGGTTTTTAGTCTTCCCAAGATATTCGCCCATGAGTGGAAGTGCGTTATGCTCTGTCGCTCTGTTTTTTAAATGTTTTTGGAAACACCATCCACTTTTCCAGAGTGGCTCTCGGTAATTTACACCACGCACATCCCCATAATAAGGCTCCCTGTTCTCTATGGCCTGTCCTGCATTTCTGGTTTTTACACTTTTTTAGGATGGCCCTTTTGACTGGTGGTAAGTGAGACTTCTTTGTTGTGCGGATTTGCATTGCCCGCTTGCTTGGTTGGCCAAAAAGGGCATATGCGTTTTTTCCTGAATATATTTGGGAAAAAAAGCATATGCCCTTTTTGGCCAACTGCATCATTGTCGAAGTTCTGTCGCTTTTCATGTGCTTTAATAGCTAGAACAATCTACTTCTTGAAATCTGTTTCCTGAAATTCTGCCTTGCATTCAGAGCCTCTTCATTGCCTTACCTCAATATAGTTTTGGTTGTTAGGTGTCATTTATAACTCTGCAGGTTTGTGAATTGCGCTGCCCATGAGCTCCATTTTTCAACTCGCTTTTTCTGTGAGCTGGCCGCAAAACCGCAGGCTTGCTTCAGGCCCTATTCTGTTTTCGGGCCGGCAGGTTGAGCCTTTGGTTAATTCTTCTTCCCAATGGGAAGTTTGACTGACATGTGCCTGTCGAAACACCCACAGCTGGTGTCTCATAGTTTCCCGCTCTTCCTGTTCATCCTCTGCACAAATTGCAAACTGTGCGAAACAGGAGGTTAAAGGCACTGATTCTCCTAGTTGGGAGAATTTTAGTAAAGTGGCTGGAATGGCGAACCTGAACACCAGGAGATGAAAAATGAGGTGCATTTTAGACACCTTCCCCGTTCACATGGTGTACAGTCCTCTGGGTTTTCCATGCATGTTTTACCTGTAGGCAGTTCCCTTGAATCTGCAGATTTGGGACCCATGCAATGGGTACCAGGCAGTATTACTTTAAAGGGTCTGCATTTCCTCACCCAACCTCACTAATTCTCTTAGCGTGATCAGTTTCCAGCCTTATGTCTCATCCTGCTGTGCATCTATATGTGTTCAATCCATGTTGATTAACAGCCCTTGAGCAAAAGTTGTAAGAATTTTTCTGTCTCACTGTCTTTTTTAAAACATTTATTATTATATTGGTTACAGCAGATTTTCAATGGTCTGTTTCTTGCTGCTGTACATCCACTTGATTCATGTATAGAGAGACATCAATAAATTCTTCTTCAGATTCTTACCAGTCGTATATATTCTTTTCCGGTGACTTGAGTGTGCTGAGTGCAGTTCTTTTAGCTACCGTGTAGGCCTTGTTGATTATCAGTTTGGTATTTGGAACGGTATATTTGCTAATTTCAACCTCCTGGATAAGGCCTCACCCCTCCCTACCTTTCCCCTTTAGCAGCCTTATGTGTGTTTTCTACATATTTGACTATGTTTATCTTTTAAAATTTATTTCATGTGTAGCCATTTTTGATTCCACATTTAAGTGGTATCTTATGATATGTGTCTTTTTATTTTTGACTTATGTCACTTAGAATGATTGTACATAACTCCTTTGAAGTTGTTGCAACTAGCTTTATTTCAGTGATTTCCAGGCTGAGTAATATTCCACTCTACATAAGTACCACATCTCTTTTATCCATTTTTTCCTTCCAGGGACATTTAGCTTATATCAAAGTCTTTTAAAAAGAGAGGCGGTAAACGTTGGGGTGCCTGTGTCCTGTCGATTTTTGTTTTTTCCAAGAAATACACCCATGAGTGCAAGTGCCCTATGCTCTGTATCTCATTTTTTAGATGCTTTAGTAAACACAATACACTTCTCTAGAGTGGCCGTTGGCAATTTACATTTCCACTATCAGCCTCACAGGGCTCCCTTTTCTCCTTGCCCTGTCCTGCATTTCTGGTGTTTACACTTTATGAGGATGGCTCTTCTGACTGATGCGAAGTGATACCTTTTGTCGTATTGATTTCCAGTGCCAACCTGCTTGGTTGGCTAAAAAGGGCGTATGCCCTTTTCTTGAATATATTCAGAAAAAACGCATACGCCCTTTGTGGCCAACTGCATCGTTGGTGATGTTCAGCCCCTTGTGCTTTAATGGCGAGTCCTTTCTACCTGTTCAAATCCCTTTCCTGCCATTCTCCCTTGCTTACAAGTCCTTTTCGGTGAATTACCTCAAGACATTTTTCAACGATAGACATTTTCAGCTCTTCAGTTTCATGAATTTCAGTGCCCCTGAGTTCCATTTTTCAACTTGTGTTTTTGGGAACTGGCCACAAAACAGCAGGATTTCCTCAAGCCCTATTCTGTTTCCGTGGGTAATCTTAGCCTTTGGTCAATACGTCTTCCTGATTGGAAATTAGAGTGACATGTGCCTGTCCGAACACCTAGGACTTGCCTCTCATTGTTTCTCATCCTTCCGCTTCATCGTCTAGACAAATTCCAAACTGTACGCAACAGGATGTTGACGGTGCTGACATCCCCAAGTGGGGAGATTGTTAGTAAAGATGCTGGAGGGTGAACCCGAGCACCAGGAGATGAGGAGATGAGATGCCTTTTCCAAACTCTTCCCGATCAGACGGTATACCATCCTCTGGGTGTGACAGGCATGTTTTAGCAGTAGGAAGAGTCCCTTCATGTAAGGAGAACACCAGGGATTTTTCCATATCAGTGTCTCACCGAACCACAAACTGGGACATTTTTAAGCTACGGCTACACATATGTTCATTAAGGGCCTTGGGAAGTAGGCAGAGTCTGAACTTTAGATGATTGAAGTCTTCAGGTCAGAAGCACTCACCATCAGCTTCCCTAAGGTTACATTTTATCTGTCGTTGATAGAT
>NW_020838218.1:11122-28705 GCF_003676395.1 Aethalodelphis obliquidens | reverse complement strand
TATTACATTTGTCATACGAAGTCTTCAAACTCCAGCGTACTTTTTACACTTACAGCACATCTGAATATGAATGCGAAATTTTCATTGCAAATACTTAACTGTATTTAGATCATACAATTTATAGCTTAAAAAATTGATTCACATACACAAATTGTTTCTAATATACTTAAAAGTTTCCCAGTAAATGAACTGAGTATTAGTTCCTAGCACTGCAGGAAAAAACCCAACAATAAATGGCCTTACTTTCCAGAAAAAGCACAGGGGCAACAAATGCATGACCTCTACCTCATGCTTTTGCCTTCCAGATCTTATGTAGGTGCAAGTGATTGGTGGAATCTAAATTACATCTAGAACTTGAACTGCAAGGCAGGCTGGGGAAGTTTTAGTCTTCTCGGTATAGGAAGACCCTAAAAAAGAGGTTGGAATATATATTGAGGCCAATGCACCATGTGCCCATGATGTTCATTGCAACAGCATTTACGACAGCAATCACTAAATAGAAAATAGACTAAATGCACAAAAGTAATGGGCTAGTAAAATAAAGCGTACTCTATCCAGGTAATGAAATAACATGGTCATTTTGGGGTTTGTTTTAAATATTTATTTTATTTATTTATTTGGTTGTGCCAGGTCTTAGTTGCGGCAGGCGGGCTCCTTAGTTGTGGCATGCATGTGGGATCTAGGTCCTTGACCAGGGATCGAACCCATGCCCCCTGCATTGGGAGCGCAGAGGCTTAACCATTGCGCCACGAGGGAAGTCCCACATGGTCATTTTTGAAGGACATTTTATCAATGAAGTGAAAAATCTTACAATATGTCACTTACCAAAATAAAGTCTGAACAAAGAGCAGTACATTCAATCTGATCCCACTTTTAGGGACAACTAGGGAAATTTAAATATGACCTATGTATTATTTTTGCAGGTATGATAATGGTACTGTGATTATGTCGGAGAATGTCTTTGTTCTTAAGAAATGAATGCTTTAGTGTTGTGAATTTTTTAAATTACTTTCAAATAATTCAGAATAAAAGCAGAGAGAGAATGTTAACTAGGAAATGATGCATGATGGAAATCTAGGAAAATGATATATGGGCATTCATTGTACTACTCTTTTAACTTTTCTGCTAGCTAAAAATTACTCAAAATAAGAATTGGGAGAGAAAAATGCTGGGGAACAGTGGCTAGTTTTATTTATTTGCAAGGCTGTTCAGAGTTCAGGCTATTTCCTTTGCCAGCACCACATCTTTAAAAATGTGTGCTCTCAGAATGCATGTATACAATGTTGTCATCTCCAGTAACCCAATATGGCTTTAGGCTGCTCTTTCTTTATTTTCCCATTCTTTTAATGTGTTTTGAGAAACTACAACTGTTCCAGAGAACATCTGTATCTCTCTTTCTCTCTCTCCCCCTCCCTCCCTCTCCCTCTCCCTCTCCCTCTCCCTCTCCCTCTCCCTCTCCCTCTCCCTCTCTCTCTCTCTCTCTCACACACACACACACACACACACACACACACGAAATAATTAAATCAGTGATGTCAAATGCATGGCACATATGCCACCAGAATCCCTACCAAGCAATGGCAGTCATCACTAACTGATCAACGTACTCTTTCCTGCCAAACCTCATTATACATCAGAATCCTGCTAAACACAGCTCTCCAGGTAACTTTGATTAATGCATGGGAGCTGGCATGTGAGATTAAACCTTTGCCACACATTTATTAAATAGTCTACTTTAGCAAAACCTGAAAAAGCTATGATTGTCCTGAGTGTCTCTGAGGTGGCTACGAAAGAAAGAGCTCAAAACCTGGAGCCAAAGACCTGAACTCAAATCCATCTTCTGCCTCTTACTCCTTGAACCTTGGGAAAATCTATTAAAGTTCTTTGGCCCTCAGTTTCCCCATCTGTAATGAAACCTTCCTCACAGGGGTATAAGGTAGTTGAAATGAAATAACGGACACTTTGTAAATGCCAAAGACATTTACATATGAAGAGTGGCATCAGGAAAAATGGAAAATTCACTATTGGAAAAGCCATTGCTGGAGTATTGATTGTAATTCAGAATGGAGGATGAGTTCTAAGGGCCTAAAGTGTTTCTTTTCTTTTTTTTAAGCCAATCCAGAAACAGGGCAAATTCTGAGTGCTCCTTCTCAGTATCCTTTGCTGGTTCTTCATTTCTAACTTATGAAAGGGCTCAGTCGTCAGATATTTTTTGCCGTTCGCACCATAGGTGACGTCCTCTAATCTCATGACTTTTAAGCACAATTCATATGCCGTTGACTCTCAAATTTTAAAAGTGTACCAAGATGTTAAAAAGGGAGTTTAGGGCTTCCCTGGTGGCGCAGTGGTTGAGAGTTCGCCTGCCGATGCAGGGGACACAGGTTCGTGCCCCGGTCCGGGAAGATCCCACATGCCGCGGAGCGGCTAGGCCCGTGAGCCATGGCCGCTGAGCTTGCGTGTCTGGAGCCTGTGTTCCGCAACGGGAGAGGCCGCAACAGTGAGAGGCCCATGTATCGCAAAACAAAAAAAGGGGGGGGGGGGAGTTTAGACCACGGTTTCAACACAATAGATATCAAATACTAAAGTAAGGGGCTGATGTAAATCAATATTTTCAAAGTGGTTATCTAAGAACAGTTTAACTTGGACCCCTCACTGTAATCAATGCCATAAAATGGTCCCATTACCGGAGATTGAAGGGAGGGAGAATTTGTAAAAGGTTTTCTTTGAAGAAAGCTGTGCTGTGAATAGCTCCTCTCCCTGGAGAATGGAAAGGACGGGGGAAGACCCCTCAGCTCAGACCTAGTGATAGGAGATAACTCAGAGAGCTGATATGCGTTCCCTGTAGTTTGAAGAAAGGGCGTGGGGAGAGCTGCTTAATTAACTGGAGTCTGACCCCCCACCCCAACTGGGGAATCTAAAGGTGAGAGGTTGCTAAAGCAGTGGGTTGCAGCAGAGAAGAGATTCCCCTGGGAATAGCCAAGGCACAGGGTATATACTTCCTGTGGACAGGAGGTGAGCCACACAGGAGAGTCAGCAAGAGCCTTATCATCCTAGCTCAAGTGTTTTGCCTGGTGGGGTGATGGGACTGTAAATGAGAAAGCTTGCGTGGAATGAGCTGCGGGAAAACCCACGGCAGCTGGAGGAATAGGATGCATCACCCACACCAGTGGAGTTGCCAAAAGAGAAGCCACAGCAGTGGAGCCTCCACAGAATCTACAAAAGAACCAAGGAAGACACAGCATTAAATATTAGTCAGCCCCAGAGAAAGTTAAAATCATGTTAGGACAGTCCCAGTCAAGTAAGAACTTTCTGATCTCTTTCCCCTCTACCCTCCTAGTGGAGTGTTGACACCAACTCTGGAGCAGCTGAAACCATAGCTAATGAGATGATGAGCATGAAAGGGAAAAAAGCCAGCCATAACTTCTTCCCCAGTGGGGGTAACTAACCTGCTAAGGTAGAGGAAGTTGGAAGCAGAAGAAACATGACCTTTTAATGAAGATGTAAGTATTAAGTAACAAACTGAACTGGACATTCTTGTTTCTGAATCAAGTGTCTGGGTTCCTACTTAAGGAGAACCATGGGACTTTCTGATACCTAAGAGTGACCAGAAAAATCATGATGCCTGCCAGAGTTTTCACCCAATGGCAGGGAAAACTGTTCCTCCACTGAATCAATGTTAAAGGGACATTAGGAAACAAAATTAAAATTGCATTCCAATTGATTCCCAGAGCTGTGCTTCTTCGCAATACTTGTTATAGCAGTATAATATGCATCTCAGAATTATCATATCCAAATACAAATTCTTGATTTGTATTCCATCTCCCAGACCTATTCTTCCTACAGTCTTTCCATCTCGTTAAAACAGAACTCCATCATTCCTCTTGATCAGGCCAAAATCCTTGAAGTCATCCTTGAATCCTTTCTTTCTTTAACATCCTAGATCCGAACTATCGGCAAATCCTACAAGATCTACTTTCAGAAGTTATTCTGAATCCAACCACTTTTTACCACCACCTGACCTAAACCACAATTGTGTCTCCCTTTGCTGTTTATTCTCATCTCCCTACATTCTACTCTCAACACAGCAGCCCAAAGTGACCCTTGTAAATCATGTAAGATCTTCTCAAAAGCCTTCAAAGCCTTCATTTTTAACTTAGAATAAAAGCCAGTGTTCTTAGAATGCCTACATGATCTAGCCCTTAATCTTTTTCAAACCTCATCTCCTACCACGCCCTCTTTGCTTGCCACGATCTGACCACACTGAGATCCTTGCTTTTCCTCAAACTTGCTAAACACTCCTCCACCTCAAGACCTTTACACTTGCTGTTCTTTCTGCCGGAAATTCTCTTCCCCTTGTAGATTTCTGCTCAAATATCACCTTATCAGAAAGGCCTCTCTTGATTGCCTAATATAAATAGCAACTCCATCTTCCCCTTCTCCCCCACTCCCTTCTCTCCTACTCCTGATCTCCCTATCCTCCTCCTTTACTATAGTTATGCCCATGTCACTTAGAGCCACCTGAAATACTATGCATTTATTTGCTTGTTTATTGTCTGCCTTCCTCTACCAGCATGTCAACAACCCAAGGCTAGGACTTAGCTTGGTCCACGGTTGTGAGCACTCAATATATTTTGAGTAAATGAATAATTTATATTGAAGTACTTATAAGAGATCCTAAGCTATAATCATTTTATATTTAAAAAACTCTTCCATGGTCCCTTATAATATTTGGAAACAAATTCTGAAAATGGAGGAGAGCTGGGTCCCCTCAGCCTCCTCCTGACTCCTTTCAGGCCTACCCTCCCCTGATCCCATCTCTCAACAAGAACACATCCCCAGTTCTCACATTAGAAGACCTTCCAGGAAGTCAGACGGGGGTGGACGGAGCCCATGGGGTCTCTCCTTGGCAACCATGGTTGCACATCAAGTCTTCACTCTGACACATGCAGGTACCAGGGCCAGATCTGGGGTTCTCCAGGCCTCTGTTCTGACCGCCAGACAAGAATGTCTGTCTCTTTTAATTTGACTTAACCTCTGTTTAATTACTAACTTGGCAGTTTCTGCTCTCTCTGCTTAGCTGCTTGTCAAGTATATGGCACTTTTGATAATTTAAGGGTTAGAATTTAGTCTGTTTTTGTAAATGAAAATCAGCCTGGAGCCAGAGTTTCCCTTTTATTCAGCAAGACGAAACAGACAGCACATGAAAGGCAGGCACACTATAATTTTGTCTTTTCTGATACATTAAAAGCAGGCCTTTGCATACTGCCTGCTTGCTGTCATCTGGAAACCTCTACTGGGCCTGTAACTATGAAGTCTAGTGCTTTCATATGATTAGTTGTTTTTTTTCTTTCTTTCCGTGTCCAGCTTGGTTGGAAAAATTACACAGCAATGTCAGGAGACCACAATGAGAGGCAGCCTGGGGGATGCCCAGAGAGCTTGGGGACTAGGAGCTGGAGCCTAGGTTTCAGGACTGTCTCCACAGCCTCTGGGTTCAGTAACTTGAATGCTTATCTAACATAGTTTTAGGTGGATTGATGAATTCTATAACACTTGTTCATTCAAACCAACATTTATTTGGCACATCACAGATATCAGGGACAGGAGTTATACAAGTGAGAAGATATGATCCCTTTCCCCAGGGAGCACTCAGTCTAATGAATAGATAAATTAGGAAAAGAGACAATCTCAGTCTTGTTATAATCAAGGTGTGCAGAAAGCAACCTGGGAGCCTGGTGATAAAAGGGAGTCAGTCTACTTGAAGGATGAGTAGGTATTTACCAGGATTCAGTATGTGGGCTCAGGACAGACATGACAGCCCATGCAAAGGCCTGAGATAGCCTGTGCTGAACAGAAAAAGGAAAACTGGGCTTCCCTGGTGGCACAGTAGTTTAGAATCCGCCTGCCAATGCAGGAGACGTGGGTTCCAGCCCTGGTCCGGCAAGATCCCACATGCCACGGAGCAACAAAGCCCGTGCACCACAACCATTGAGCCTGCGCTGTAGAGCCCACGAGCCACAACTACTGAAGCCTATGTGCCTAGAGCCCGTGCTCCGCAACAAGAGAAGCCACCGCAGTGAGAAACCCGCACACCAGAAAGAAGAGCAGCCCCCACTCGACACAACTAGAGAAAGCCCGCACACAGCAACGAAGACCCAACGCAGCCAAAAATAAATAAATAAATAAATTAATTAATTAAGTTTATCAAAAAGAAAAAGGAAAGTTCACTGTAGGCTATGTGTGAGGGGGTAGCAAAGCTGAGGAGAGTGTGGAGGCAGGGGGATAAGAGGAAAAGCAAAGAAAGTGAGGTTTGACCCTTTAGGTTAAGGACCAATGGTGAGGTTACAGAAAAACTTGAGGTCATGTGGTAAAATGGGCATGATAGAAGTAATAGTTAACAATTATTGGGCACTTATGACCATGTTCTGAGTACTTTACACTTAAACCTACAGCGTTCAGAGATGCTAAGTTACTTGCCCAAGATGATTCGGCTGAGAAGAGGTGAAGATGGGAATTTAAAAGCAATCTGCAGATTCCAGAGCCTAACCCTTAACCATCACACTACCTTGCCAGAAGTTTGCAACTATTAAATGAGCTAATGGATATGAAAGTACATGGCACACTGTAAAGTTCTGTCCAAATGTAGCACTGGTGTTTTGGGGGTTTGTTTTTTTATAAATTTATTTATTTATTTTTGGCTGTGCTGGGTCTTTGTTGCTGCACGCAGGATTTCTCTAGCTGCGGCGAGCGGGGGCTACTCTTCGTTGTGGTGTGCGGACTTCTCATTGCGGTGCCTTCTCTTGTTGTGGAGCACGGGCCCTAGGTGCGTGGTCTTCAGTAATTGTGGCACGTGGGCTCAGTAGTTGTGGCTCACGGGCTCTAGAGCACAGGCTCAGTAGTTGCGGTGCATGGGCTTAGTTGCTCCGCGGCATGTGGGATCTTCCCGGACCAGGGCTCAAACCCGTGACCCCTGCATTGGCAGGCAGATTCTTAACCACTGAGCCACGAGGGAAGTCCCTACACTGGTGTTTATTAGTTTTGTTACAAGGATGCCCAACATAGGAGGTCTTTCTTCATTGATATTTGACAGTGTAACCCTGAGCATTTTCTCCCAGGCTCAGAATGGCAAGCAAGAAAGGCTGTGAGAGTCAGAGATCACTCCGGATGAAAGGAAAAGAAGTCTGGGCTTTCATGAGTCACACTGGGGGGATGGAAGAATGATAAAAATCAAATGAAGGAGCCCTTCTGAAAGCTTAGCCTTTGCTGGCACCTACTAGTGCCCATGACAGATGTGCCAGCTTCATGGAGAATTATCCCCTGGAGGATAAATGCCCCAGGGCAGTTGTACATGTGAAGGGGATGGTGGGGGGAGGAGGGGAAGAGTTGCAACTGGTCTAACAGGCTGGGAGACCTGAGAGGCTGCCGTGCATCTGTGGAAAAATAAAACTTCAGCCTGGAATTCACTAATCATAACCATTACTTAGCACCACCTATGGGCATGCACTGCACTGCACTGAGGGTGTCACACACCTTCTCCGGAAACAGCAGGAGCCCCAACCCCACCAGCTCAGCAAAATGTAATTCTCTTTGTTTTAGAGATGCAGATAGCTCTAGGAGATTACTTGATTGGACCAGGGTCGCATAACTAACTAGTAGCTAGCAATCCTAATTTAGGATCAAAGTTGAATTTAATTCATACTCTTTTTTTTACAGCACCAGGACTCTTCCAAAAGACATACATTCAAGGCTTAATTCTCCCAATTATTATGTCTGTGATCCTGGCCCTCTCAATTCATTACTGGGAGTTTTGTGTTGACTGATTGAAGAGTTGATTTTCCTGCCTCATTCCAGAAGAGGTTTACATCTTAAATCCTTACCTGCAATACGGGGAGAAACCCCTCCCAGTGTGTTTGTAGAGATTCGGAAAAAGGGATTAGGTCTGGAACACCAATAACAACATAACTATCTTTAAAACCTGAAGACCTGCTACCTCATAAAATGTATCTTTGAACTTCATGACTCCAAATAGAAACGGGAATTCTAAGTTGCCCCCCTGAAATGTTTCCAAACTTATTGATATGGAAACCACTGTCCTAAGGTCACGTGTCAGTTAACATTCACATCCTGAAAAATTCTCTTCACCCTGTGTGCCCAAAGAAAGATCTAGAAAACTCATTGTCTAGAGCTCAGTTGAAATTTAAAGGAAACAAAGATACTAGATTGAACCATGTGAAATTACCATTACCAAAGGGGTTCGACATAATGCAGGTCTTCGACATAATTAATGCAGGTCTTCAAAAAGACAGTACCATTATCACTGCAGAATGATTGGGCAAGCCCATCCTGGGCCAAATGTCAGCAAGCAGGCATAAGAATCATCTGGGTGACTGTTTAATATGCAGATTATGGGCCCACCCACAGATCCAGTACTGGAGTTGGGGTGAGGTACTTCAGGAATCTGGCTTTTTAAAAGGCATCCCAAGTATCCCAAGACAGAAAGACTGCTCTAGGGGACTTCCCCTCGAGCATCTCCAAACCGGAAGAATATTCTGTTCCCAATAACTCTAAAGACAGCATCTCAAGACGCTGCACTTCTCAAAGGGCATCCTTCGTCAGCTTAAGGGCAGGTCAGTTTGAGGACCTCTACTGTAAAAGTAGGCAAGCACCTGGTGACAGTTTCAAATCCATCCTCCACAACTTTCTAGCTGTGAGAAGTCTCTTTTGAGTGCCCAGCTTTTTTGTTTTAATGACCCACCCCTCCTTTTGTTGTTTTCTTTATTTTATTTTGTTTTGTTGCCTGAAATTAATGATTATTGCAAGGGAATCTAGACCACTTTTTGAATAGCTGCATTTGGGTAATGTACCCATTGCTCTACCCTCCAGGAAAGAATTACTGTGGCTCCACTAGATGGTTTAGCGACTATTTATGCCCATCTTCCACATCGCAGACCCAGACCAAAGCCTAATTATTTCTACCATGTTTGTTTTGCTGCAGAATGGTAACATTTACAAGGACATGGGTTTTTCCTCTATCCTATAATTTGGATTGTTTAGTTTTCCTTTTTGGACTTCTTTGATGCTGCTGAAGAAAGAAGTCCACAAAAATCTGGAGAAAGGAAGAGAGTGGGCTGCAGGGGGCAGAGTAGGTGGAAATGTTGTTTGCTTCTCTGTCTCCTCGGCCCCCCACCACCACTTCCCCTAGCTGGACTAAGCTATCTCCTTCCTATTTCTGCTTTTCTGCCTCTTACAGCTGGGCTGAAATATGTCAGCAGTATCACTGACTTACTATGAAACCTTGAGCGGGTCTCTTTCCCTCTCCAGGCCTTGCTTCCTATGTAAACAGTGAAGGTATACAACCAGACAATCTCTAAATTTAGTAACTTTCTTTAGCCCACTGGACTGTCGCTCATTCCTCTGTGACAGCCATGTGACTTGGGTCAACTTATTTGACCCATCTGATAGACCGTCAAGATGAGTCACAGCCTTCTCTTTTCTATCTCTGATGAATAAAAATAAGTTGCTTCTTTATACCCAAGGCATGAAAATAGTAACCAATCCATGTTCCCTCAGAAGTCCCTGAGTTCCAAAGATGAGACCATTACTGTATTAAATTCTCCAAAGAGTTTCCAAGGCTTTAAATCATCTATCACATCCCTGACACACCCACCACACCCATTACCACACCCACTAGCCCCAATGCAACCTTAAAACCTTCTTGGGTTAATTTCTGCCTCTCCTCTCCCCTTTATTTCTTGCTGGAGGTTTCTATGAGAAATGTAATTCCACTTCTAGGTATGTACTCTAGAAAGGCATTTCCAAATGTCCACAATAAGACATACAGAAGGATATTCACTGGGGCCTTATTTACCATAATGAATAATCAGGAAAAAAATGTCCATCAACTAAAATAATAATAAAACTCTGAGAAATCCATTTAAGAGAATACTGTGCAGCACTTCAAAAGAATGAGGCAGATCCAAAAGTACTAATATGGGTAGACTGATAAGACATATTGTTGAGTAAAAGAAGCATGCCAAAGAATGGTATGCATAGTATAATTTTTATGGAAAACAAATAAACTGTACATATTCTAAGTGTGTGTGTGTGTGTGTGTGTGTGTGTGTGTATATGTACCTATACATACACATACATACACACACATATACATAGCAGACATCTGGAAGGATGTGTAACAAACTGGTAACATTGTTTACCTCCAAGGAAGGGATGGTCAAGGGGACTTTGTGTGAAATATTTTAATATTTTTACTCAAAGGTTATAATCATAAATTACTTAAGAAATTTAAATTAATTTGAAATAATACAGCCCCTAAGTATATAACAATAGCACAAGAAATGGGGGGAAGGAAAAGTTCTTACTCTATACATGAACTGGTATAACATAATTTGAAGATGACTGTTCAAAAATGTGATAAAGATGAATATTAAATAACATAAAGATAAAATTTTATTAGAAAAAAGAAATTTAACAAATAAGACAAGAGTGAAGAGAAAACAGAACCATAAAAAAATAATGCACATGCAGGTTAGCAAAGAGAAGGGAAAGGAAGAAAGAACTGATGGAACAAATATAAAATGACTAGCCAGATGGTAGATTTAAATATAACCATATCAATAGTAGAAATGTAAGTAATCTACACACCCCAATTAAAAGGCAGAGACTGTCAGACTGGATAAAAAACAAGACAACACATTATGCTGTCTACAGGAAACTCACCTTCAATATAAAGACATAAAAAAGTAAAAGGTTAAAATGATGCAAAAAGACAGACCATGCACACACTAATCAGAGAGCTGAGTGCCCTTATGAATACTAGACAAAGTAGACTTCAGGACCGGAATATTACCAGAGATAAAGAGAGTCATTACATAATGATAAAGGGGACAATTCACCACCAAGACATAAGAATCCTAAATGTATATACACCTAAGATTGGAGCTTCAAAATGGCATGAAGCAAAAACTGCTAGAACTCAGAAGAGAAACAGACAATTCCATGATTATAGTCAGACACATCAACAACCCTCTTAGTAATAAAAGAACACAAAAGAAATTAGTAAGGACACAGAAGACCTGAACAACACTGTAAACCAACTTGACCTAATTGATATTTATAGAGAATTCTAGTCAACAAACAGCAGAATACACATTCTTTTCAAGTACAGCTGACCACTGAAAAGCACGGGTTTGAACTGCACAGATCCACTCATAGGCAGATTTTTTTTCAAAAGTAAATACTAGAGTACTACACAATCCCTGATTGGTTGAATCCATGGATGTGGAACCTTGGATACAGAAGAACCTTGGATACGAAGGGCTGGCTATAAGTGAGTCATATGTAAATATGAAATAGTCACCAAGAGTATACTGGGTCATAAGTCAAATCTCGACAAAGTTTAAAAAACTGAAACTGTACAAAGTATGTTCTCAATACTTTGAATTAATACTTTGAATTCACAACATAATTAAATTAGAAATCAAGAATAGAAAGATATTTGGAAAATTTCCCACACTTCTAAATCACTCAAAGTCAAATGATAAATTATAAAAACTTGAATTGAAAATGAAAACACATGAAAAGTTGTGGGATATAAATAAATCAGTGTTTACACGGAAATTCAAAGCATTAAAAATTTATAGGGATAGTACCCCGGTAAACATGGTAAACATTCCTAAGACCCACTAGACTTTCTATAAGAAGTGTGACTAGCACAACCCAACAAAATGACATGGTACAAGAAGGGCAAGGATTCTGGCCTGTCCCAGGAAAGCAGTGTTACCACAGGAAGTAGAGTGGCTATGGTGAGCAGGCTAAGTGGATTTTCCGGCAAAGGCTAAAACTACAAAGAAAATTGTGCTAAGGCTTGAATGCTTAAGCCCTATTATACATCTAAAAGAATGCCAGCTATTGATAGATGCATGCATTATGAACTGGGAAGAGACAACAAGAGAAGAGGCCAAATCATCCCGTTCTGGGCTTCACCTTTTGTTTTATTATAAGGGAAATAAAATCTTGAGGTTATGTTAACTTCAAAAAAATAAGTTTACATTAAGAAGAAAAGAATGGTCTCAAATCAATGCTCTAATGAGAATTCACCTTAAGAAACTAGAAAAAGAAAGGCAATATAAACTCAGAGCAAAGAGAAGGACATAAAAACCTGAGCAGAAATCTATGAAATAAAGCCAGAAAAACAAAGAAAGAAAATCAATGAAACCAAAAGTTGTTTCTTTGGAAAAAAAAAATAGGCAATTGATAAACCTCTACTCAGACTGATCAAGAAAGTGAAGGCACAAATTACCAACACCAAAAATGAAAAAGGGGAAATCACCAGATCTACTAACATTAGAAGAATAAGAAAATATTATGAACTAAGCCACTAAATTCACCAACTTGGATGAAATGGACAAATTCCCTGAAAAAAAAACACAGCCCTGACCTACTGTAGTAGACTGTGAGAACTCTAGTATTTATCTGCCTAAGGAACTCCAGGTAGAGAAATCAAAATGAGTAAGGAGAAAAAAGAACCCTCCTACACTGTTGTCAGGAATGTAAATTGGTGCGGGCACTATGGAAAACAGTACTGAGGTTCCTTTAAAAACTAAAAATAGAGTCGCCATGTGATCCAGCAATCCAAATCCTGGGCATATATCCAGAGAAAACTCTAATTGGAAATGATGCATGCACCCAAATTTTCATAACAGCACTATTTACAATAGCCAAGACCTGGAAGCAGCCTAAATGTCCACTGACAGATGAATGGATAAAGAAGAGGGGTGTGTGTGTGTGTGTGTGTGTGTGTGTGTGTGTGTGTATGTATGTATGTAATATATATATATATGTATATATATATATATATATATATAAAATGCAATATTAGCCATAAAAAAAGAATGAAATAATGCCACTTGAAGCAACATGGATGGACCTAGAGATTATCATACTAAGTGAAGTCAGACAGAGGAAGACAAATATTATATGATATCACTTATATGTGGAATCTAAAAAAATGATACAAATGAACTTACAAAACAGAAATAGACTCATGTAGAAAACAAACTTATGGTTAACAAAGGGGAAAGGCGGGGAAGGATAAATTAGGACTTTGGTATTAACAGATACACACTACTATATATAAAATACTGATATATAAACAACAAGGACCTACTGTACAGCACGGGGAATGACATTCAATATCTTGTGATAACCTATAGTGCAAAAGAATCTGAAAAAGAATGTGTGGGCATAATATATATATATATATATATATATATATATATATATATATATATACACACACACAAAATCTGAATCACTTTGCTGTACACCTGAAACTAACACAACAATGTAAATCAACTATACTTCAATTAAAAAAACAATGAGTAGGGACGTGGAAGCACTGAACAAAACAAGTGTTTCTACTGGAGTAGAAAAACAGAGTTTAGAATAGCAGAAGCTAAAGAAGTAGAAATCAGCAAGTAGAGGATTGGTTAAGATCAGAGATTAGTTAAGAAGCCATGGCATAATTCGGTGAATGATGATGAGGGTCTGAACTACCAAGGTAGTAGTAAGAATGAAGAGAAGATTAAAATTTGAGAAATAGGTAACCAATAAAATAAGCAGAATTGGTGACTGACTGACTATGGGAAGGATGAAGGAGGAGGAGGAGCACAGAAGGGCTCTTATGCATTGGGCTTGGGGACCAGGTGCTACTAATTCATACTGGGACTAGGTAAGCAATGGTGGTTGATGGCAGAGGAAGATCATGGTCTACATTTATGGAAATCAAGGTTGGGAATGTTTACCAAGCATCCGGATTTATAAATGTGACGCAAACGGGAGAAGTCAGCAGTGAAATAACTTACTGCATGGGTGGATATCTTGCCTAAGAGACTTACAGAAAGAGAAGAGATGTGAATCAAGGGTAGAACCCTTGATGAGAAAATAAAGTTCAAGAAAAGCTTTATGATTGGGAATAAGGCAGTTCTAAGCAAGTGCAATCATGCACAAACATGTTAAGTAACGTCTTACAATATCAAAAAGTTGCAACAAACCTACATATCATAGAAAAACAGAATGGTTAAAAAGGAAGACACTAAAAATGATATTTAAGAAGAGCATACAATAATTCAGACATTGCATACGTGTTTTCCTACCTTTTAAAAACTATTATGGGGCTTCCCTGGTGGTGCAGTGGTTGAGAGTCTGCCTGCCGATGCAGGGGACATGGATTCCTGACCCGGTCCAGGAAGATCCCACATGCCGTGGAGTGGCTGGGCGCGTGAGCCATGGCCGCTGAGCCTGTGCATCCGGAGCCTGGGCTCCACAACGGGAGAGGCCACAACAGTGAGAGGCCCGCGTACCGCCAAAAAAAAAAAAATATATATATATATATATATATATATATATCTCTATATATATATATTATGTATTTATATTATTTAAACACTGAAAACATGTACAGCAAAGCTGGGGAAAAATACATCATTACGAAAATTGAAATCATATCAGGTATCTTTTCCAACCACAATGAGACAAGATATCAATTACTGGAAAAAATCTAAAAAATACAAATACATGGAGGCTAAACAATATTTTATGTATTTATATTATTTAAACACTGAAAACATGCACAGCAAAGCTGGGAAAAAATACATCATTACRAAAATTGAAATCATATCAGGTACCTTTTCCAACCACAATGAGACAAGGTATCAATTACTAGAAAAAATCTGTAAAAATTACAAATACATGGAGGCTAAACAATACCCTACGTAATTACCAAGAAATCACTGAAGAAATCAAAGAGGAAATAAAATATACCTAGAAAAAAATGACAATGAAAACACGATGACCCAAAACCCATGGGATTCAGCAAAAGCAGTTCTAAGAGGGAACTTTATAGCAATAAAATCCTACCTTAAGAAACAAGAAACATCTCAAATAAACAACCTAAGCTTACAGATAAAGCAGTTAGAGAAAGAAGAACAAAAAAACCCCAAAGTCAGCAGAAGGAAAGATATCATAGAGATCAGAACAGAAATAAATGAAAAAGAAATGAAGGAAATGATAGCAAAGACCAATAAAACTAAAAGCTGGTTCTTTGAGAAGATAAATAAAATTGATGAACGGTTAGCCAGACTCAACGAGAACAAAAGGGGCAAGGCTCAAATCAATAGAATTAGAAATGAAAAAGGAGAAGTAACAACTGACACTGCAGAAATACAAAGGATCATGAGAGATTACTACAAGCAACTCTATGCCAATAAAATGGACAACCTGGAAAAAATGGACAAATTCTTAGAAATGCACAACCGTCCAAGACTGAACCAGGAAGGAACAGAAAATATTAACAGACCAATCAAAAGCGCTGAGATTGAAACAGTGATTGAAAATCTTCCAACACACAAAAGCCCAGGACCAGATGGCTTCACAGGCGAATTCTACCCAACATTTAAAGAAGAGCTAACACCTATCTTTCTCAAACTCTTCCAAAATATAGCAGAGGGAGGAACACTCACAAACCCATTCTATGAGGCCACCATCACCCTGATACCAAAACCAGACAAAGATGTCACAAAGAAAGAAAACTACAGGACAATATCACTGATGAACATAGATGTAAAAATCCTCAACAAAATGCTGGTAAACAGAATCCAACAGCACATTAAAAGGATCATACACCATGATCAAGCAGGTTTTATCCAAGGAATTCAAGGATTCTTCAATATAGGCAAATCAATCAATGTGATACTCCATATTAACAAATTGAAAGACAAAAACCATATGATCATCTCAATAGATGCAGAGAAAGCTTTCGACAAAATTCAACACCCATTTATGATAGAAACCCTCCAGAAAGTAGGCATAGAGGGAACCTTCCTTAACAAAATAAAGGCCATATACGACAAACCCACAGCCAACATCGTCCTCAATGGTGAAAAACTGAAACCATTTCCTCTAAGATCAGGAACAAGACAAGGTTGCCCACTCTCACCACTCTTATTCAACATAGTTTTGGAAGTTTTAGCCACAGCAATCAGAGAAGAAAAGGAAATAAAAGGAATCCAAATCGGAAAAGGAGAAGTAAAGCTGTCACTGTTTGCAGATGACATGATACTATACATGGAGAATCCTAAAGATGCTACCAGAAAACTACTAGAGCTAATCAATGAATTTGGTAAAGTAGCAGGATACAAAATTAATGCACAGAAATCTCTTGCATTCCTATACACTAATGATGAAAAATCTGAATGTGAAATCAAGAAAACACTCCCATTTACCATTGCAACAAAAAGAATAAAATATATAGGAATGAACCTACTTAAGGAGACAAAATACCTGTATGCAGAGAGTTATAAGACACTGATGAAAGAAATTGAAGATGATACAAAGAGATGGAGAGATATACCCTGCTCTTGGATTGGAAGAATCAACATTGTGAAAATGTCTACATTACCCAAAGCAATCTACAGATTCATTGCAATCCCTATCAAACTACCACTGGCATTTTTCACAGAACTAGAACAAAAAATTTTGCAATTTGTATGGAAACACAAAAGACCCCGATAAGCCAAAGCAATCTTGAGAAAGAAAAATGGAGCTGGAGAAATCAGGCCCCCAGACTTCAGACTATACTACAAAGCTACAGTAATCAAGACAGTATGGTTCTAGCACAAAAACAGAAATGTCGATCAATGGAACAGGATAGAAAGCCCAGAGATAAACTCACACACATATGGTCACTTTATCTTTGATAAAGGAGGCAAGAATATACAGTGGAGAAAAGACAGCCTCTTCAATAAGTGGTGCTGGAAAAACTGGATAGCTACATGTAAAAGCATGAAATTAGAACACTCCCTAACACCATACAAAAAAATAAACTCAAAATCGCTGAAAGAACTAAATGTAAGGTGAGACACTATGAAACGCTTAGAGTAAAAGATAGGCAGAAATCTCTATGACATAAATCACAGCAAGATCCTTTTTGACCCACCTCCTAGAGAAGTGGAAATAAAAAGAAAAATTAACAAATGGGACCTCATGGAACTTCAAATCTTTTGCACAGCAAAGGAAACCATAAACAAGATGAAAAGACAACCCTCTGAATGGGAGAAAATATTTGCAAGTGAAGCAACTGACAAAGGATTAATCTGCAAAATTTACAAGCAGCTCATGCAGCTCAATATCAAAAAAACAAACAATCCAGTCCAAAAATGGGCAGAAGACATAAATAGACATTTCTCCGAGGAAGATATACAGATCACCAACAAACACATGAAAGAATGCTCAACATCACTGATCACTAGAGAAATGCAAATCAAAACTACAATGAGGGGCTTCCCTGGTGGCGCAGTGGTTGAGAGTCCGCCTGCGGATGCAGGGGACACAGGTTCGTGCCCCGGTCCGGGAGGATCCCACATGCCGCGGAGCGGCTGGGCCCGTGAGCCATGGCTGCTGAGAATGCGCGTCCAGAGCCTGTGCTCCGCAACGGGAGAGGACACAACAGTGAGAGGGCCGCGTACCGCAAAAAAAAAAAAAAAAAAAAAAAAAAAAAAAAAAAAAAAA
>NW_020838218.1:0-11022 GCF_003676395.1 Aethalodelphis obliquidens | reverse complement strand
ACTACAATGAGATATCATCTCACACCAGTCAGAATGGCCATCATCAACAAAATCTACAAACAATAAATGCTGGAGACAGTTTGGAGAAAAGGGAACAATCTTGCATGCTTGGTGGGAATGTAAATTGATACAGCCACTATGGAGAACAGTATGGAGGTTCCTTAAACACTAAAAATAGAACTACCATACGACCCAGCCATCCCACTACTGGGCATATACCCTGAGAAAACCATAATTCAAAAAGAGTCATGTTCCACAATGTTCACTGCAGCTCTATTTACAATAGCCAATACATGGAAGCAACCTAAGTGTCCATCAACAGATGAATGGATAAAGAAGATATGGCTCATATATACAATGGAATATTACTCAGCCATAAAAAGAAACGAAATTGAGTTATTTGTAGTGAGGTGGATGGACCTAGAGTCTGTCATACAGAGTGAAGTACGTCAGAAAGAGAAAAACCAATACCGCATGCTAACACATATATATGGAATCTAAAAAACAAACAAAAAAATGGTCATGAAGAACCTAGGGGCAAGACGGGAATAAAGACGCAGACCAACTAGAGAATGGACTTGAGGATACAGAGAGGAGCAAGGGTAAGCTGGGACAAAGTGAGAGAGTGGCATGGACATATATACACTACAAAACTTAAAACAGATAGCTGGTGGGACGCAGCCGCATAGCACAGGCAGGTCAGCTCGGTGGTTTGTGACCACCTAGAGGGGTGGGATAGGGAGGGTGGGAGGGAGGGAGACGCAAGAGGAAAGAGATATGGGTACGTATGTATATGTATAACTGATTCACTTTGTTGTAAAGCAGAAACTAAAACTCCATTGTAAAGCAATCATACTCCAGTAAAGATGTTACAAAAATACATCAAAATATTAGTATTAGATGTTTTGAGTTTAGGGGTCCATGGGGTACTGCCATCTACTATTCTGTATCTTGCAAATTCGCTATAAAACACTTATGCACGAGTAAGACAACCTGTCCCCCCAGAAAGAAGAACCATGATATTTCCTTCCATCTCTAGTGACCACCCCCACGCCACGCCAGAGTTCTTGTGTAACACAGGACCTGGTGCTGAGGGCCCGCAATGGCTGTGTCAGTACCTGTTGTGAAGGCAGCTGGGAGCCTCTGTGCCCTCGGCCCCACCACGTCACCTTGAGGCCTCAGCCCAGCCCAGGGAGGTGAGATCCCTGCATCCGTCTGTACAGGGTCCTGCGTGTGCCCCTCCGGCGTGGTCTCATCTCTGCAGTCACGCTGCCCTTTTCTGTCACGGGCCTTTCCCTCGGGGCCTCACCAGCCCTGCCTCCTGGCCTGGCTGGCAGGGCCTTCCCGGCAGCTCCTCAGAAAACAACTCCCAGTGGGAGGCAAGCACCCCGCACGGTGTGGATACTGGTCCTGCCGGGAGCGTGCCAGCTGCGACCTTGCCAGCCCAGGTGGCAACCGCAGCAGAGCCTCTGGGCCAGCCTTGGGCCCTGGTGCTGAACAAAGGCTCACGGTTCCTTCCACTCCTCTCGGCCACCTCATTAGGTCGGTGTACCGTCCTGTTCCTGGCCTGTGGCAGGGTGACATCTGGGCTGGGAGCCCAAGGACTTGCCCAGAGCCCACCAGACAGCAGTCGGCGTTACAGTGATGGTGACGAAGATGTTCTCTTTAAGTTCAGGCAGAGAGGGCAGGTCCCGTGCTCAGGGCCTCCGGGGCCTTTCAGGGTCTTGGGAGGCCGCAGCCAAGATAGTGTGGCCCCAGTGGGCTGAGGTGAAGCGATAGCGAGTGGAACGCCGCAGGCAGAAGTGGTGGAAGGGCCCCTCAGTCAGCCAGTAAGCCCCGTCACAACCTCATCCGTGAGGGGAATCCTGAGCTGTGACTTCTGGATTCAGGATTCCGAGGAGAAACTGTTGCCGCCTCTAAAAGCCGGCCATGCGCCCAGGTCTTGGCCCCTGTCCCGGATGTGGCCCCGCCCCAGATATGGCCCCACCCCCAGGGGTAGTCCCGCCGGATGTAGTCCCCCTCCAGGCCTCGGCCGGGCCCGCAAAGCACGCTGGGTGGGGCTCTCCCTGCGGAGGTTCTGCGCAAGGCTCGCTAGTTAGTTCGTCTAAAGGGTTATTGACTTACCGTTAACTAGATGCGATACACCAGGCCACTAGTGAGGGTGATAGAGAAGGTCCTGGTACTTTAGGGACCTAGAGAGTAGCCCAAAATTACAAATAGAGCTGTGATGGTGAAAGTGAGGTCACCATTCGTGTCTTGGGAGGGTCAAGGAAGGCCTCCCAGAAAGACCCCCGCTTTACATAGCAGTAAGGAAGAGGGAAAGGAGGGTGCTATGCAACCGTTTTTGAAGATCTGATGATGAAAAGTTCCCATCTGAAGGCTTATGGTTCCTTCAAAAGTGGGCCAAACAGCAAATCTGTTGAGGGGGAGGGAGGGGCAGGAGCTTGAGGAAAGTGAAGGAGGTTTGATATCATTTTGAGTATGATGAGAAGGAGCTGACTCAAGGACCAACACTGTAAGCTCCACAAGGGGAGGGAGCTTTGTTTTTCTTGCTCATGTGTCCCAAATGCTTGAAACAATGACTAGGATACTTCAGCCAAAGACTCCTCTGGTTTCAGCTGGATGTGGACCGTGCACAGTTGATGTAGTTTCTTGTAAGTGACCTCCTTGCCCTTAGCCTCGTGTCCTGGGACAAAGCCACTGAACAAGCAACTCATCCTTTTTCTCCAGGTGACTATTTGTCGAAGTCTATTTTACATCTGGGGCAAAAACTAGGGAGGGGTCTTGTTCACTAGAGTGTCAGCTGAATCTGGAAGGGGGTGACTGGCTTCGAAGATCCTTAATCCTACCTCCCCTCCTTGATGTATTTAAACTTTGGATCTCCTTAAGGTCCTCTCATCCTTTGGGGCTAAATTCTTTTTCTGGCTTTTCCTTGGGGCCTGAAGCTTAGGAACACAGGGCTTCTGCTGACCTAGGCTGCTTCAGAGCTGGGGAATTCCTTGGCCTTGACTATCTCCCTGGACTGTTTAATCTTTGAAAGAATATCTAAATTCACCTCCATCATCATATTCCTAAAGTGGAAACTCAACTTAGAGAAGATACTGTCCTTTGGTGAGCTCCTTCCCTCTAGAATTTTTCCCGAAGGACTGGGGCTAGGCTTTAAGGTGGGGGCAGGGTCTGGGGCTGAGGAAGCAATGGGGGATTGGTTAAGTGTATTTGGACTGGGGGAGGGGGACGCTAGAGATTGAATAAGAGAAAGGGAGACTAGTGTGGGACTGCTATCAAAGAACATAAGGGTAGCCAGCAGGGACTCACTGTGCGAAGAGGGGGACCTCTGAAGAGCTAGCTACATTTATGCTGCAGAGTCTCCCAAGATTTTGGAATTCGGAGACTCCTATGGGCTATGCAGTTACCATGGTTGGCCTTCACATCTCTAGAAGGGTTGGAGGGCTGTGGAGTAGTGCTCAACAGTAAGTGATGCTAAAGAAGGTGCAGAAGAACTGAGTTGGTAGTATGCCCTCCGTTGTTTTAGAATGATCCCTTCTTCTTTGTCCTCCCAAATCTGGAAATCCACACTCTTTGTGACATATCTTCAGGAGCTTCTGGACGGCAGAGCTAAGGAAAGAGTGTCTACTTGCTTCCACATGCCTGATTGCAGGGTCTCCCCAGAGACAGAACTCGCTGGATGAAAAGAGAAAGCTCCTCCTGCTGGAAATCACAGTATGAGAAGGTAGGGAAAAGCAAGTCCTTAACAGACAGCTGCCCCCAGGAGGAAGTTGAAATGGACAAGGTTTTTGAGCAGTCAATGCCTACGTTTTTTGCAATAGAAGTCAGTCAAAGGGGGTTTTCTGAAGATGAGCTCTCTGGAACAGTGTTCAGTAGGATTTAAATCAAGCCAAATTGAGTCAGTATTAAAGGAGAGTCTGGCAGTGGTGGGGTAGAGACTGTTGGTGATGATGGGGTGACAGGCAAATGAATCAGTGGGATTCATGGAGTGAATGGGATGTTGTGAGTGATAAGAGGTTGAGTTCCTGACAACAAGGGTAGGATCATGCAAGAGGAGGGATCTGGTTGGGGAAGAGAGTCTAGTATCTGAGTGTGTTCTAGGGGAAAGGAGGAAGGGTAGATGATGGGGGCAGAAGATGGTCCCTTAAGATTGTAGCTCCGGAGGCAGAAAGGGATCTGCAGTGTTGAGATTGAATAAGGGGACCTGGGGGGCAGAGTGGAGGCAGAGAGGACCTTCGTGGAAAAGATGAGAAAGCTGGTAATGGGGCGAAATAAGGATAAATGAAATGTTAGGAGAGATCAAGGCAAGGAGGACTCCCAGGGAGAGGGGAGAAGGCCATCATGGGAGTGGAAAAAAAGATGAGCGAGAATGTGGGAGCCAATGACAGAGCCTCTGGTGGCAGAGAGGCCAGTATAGAGATGAAAGGAGTGATGAGGGAGGGGGACCAATTATGAAGAACAGGGCAGAGAAGAAAACAGAGCAAGGCACGAGAAGAAAACAGATTATGCAGGAGCAGAGTCAGATACAAAATTGGGAGCAGCAGGGGAAGATGAGACTCTGTAGGGTCCTGGAAGGAAAGGCTGATAAATAGGCCAGAAGTGAAAGGGCTCAGACAGAGGGGCTGATAATTGATCTGCTGGAAGGTCTGGTGAAAGGGTGGAGGCCAGAGTTAAAGAAGGCTCAACAGAACAGAAGGGGACACAGAGGAAGCAGCATCTTTCACAGGATTCCCCAAAGCAGAAGGTCAGCCACCACAGTGATGCTTTCCCAACCCTCCCTGCACAGATCTTGACCCAGCAGTTACCAAAACCGCAAGAGGCTGCAAGCTGCTGCCAGGAACAGAGTAGAAACAAGAGGGTCTGGCAAGAGTAAGGGCACCTGAAGCATGCTGCCCCTTCCCATGCCCCACATCTGAGACTTCATTATACTCCTTTATACCTCACCCCAAGGCTTGCTTTCTCATTCTGGTTTCTGCGGGTTCCTCCTTCAGGGGAAATGCCAGGCTGCACTGGGGCCCTAAAATTATATAGCCCATGCTAGGAAGTGGGAAACAGGAAAAAAGTAAAGAGATTAATCACTTCCAGAAAAGGTCCCATGCCACCACAGCTTCTTTCCGGCAAGTTCAACAAGCCACTAAAACAAGAGAAAAAGTGAAAGTTAATTTGACCTGAAAAAATGAAAATCTGCCACGCCATTCATCAAAATGGGAAAACAGACACAGATCACAGATAAAGCCAGGTGCAAAGTTAGCAGAAAATTATAGTTTTCCCAAGGAAACACTACAGCTATAAAGTGTCCGAATGACACTCAGTAGCATAACTATTACTTCGTTACTGAGAAATCCTGTTTTCTAAAATCACAGTTTATCAGAAACTTTGCTTTTGAAGTAAGAACAAAACATCCCACTCTTGCCTGAAGGATCTAATTCACACTGACACAGAGCACCTGCCTTAATTTTCAACCCTGGTGCAGATTCAGATAAGGGGGTTTGGGATATTAACATTTCACATCTATCTTAATTTGTAGTTTCTAAGGAAAGGAAACCTAGTGTCCGCTTTGCCATCCAGACATGATGTTGGCCCTTTATGCACAGCCCTGCTTTGCTTTAACATATCAAAATACTATTTCATATAAATTTCACCTAATGCCACCCTTCTCCAAAATCGTATCATAACTTTTCTCTTTCTTGGTGACACACCCCATGGTTCCTCCAATGTGTGACCTCCTTTGTTGAAATGAGCCAATAACCCTGACTTTGTCAGACTACAGATTTGCTCTGGGTGTCCTGATTAGCACATTTGGAGATTCTCTTGATAGTCGGTCAAATCCCCCCCCTACGAAGGATTGGCCTCCAAGATAGTAATAATGTGCATATCTGAGATTCCTTGAGTCTCAAGACGTTCAAGATTTGTCTTTGATTGCATGGTTTTACATTGAATTTAGATTCTGGTTGTCTTCTTTGGTCCTTCAATATCAGTTTATTTGTCTCCTGGAATTTTTGGTTTCCCATCAGACTCGTCTTCCTTGGTGAAATTTGGCTTTTAACACCCTGTCCTGCCTTCTGTTTATCTATTGTCTTCTATTTGTCTATGAGAACTTTCCCCAGTGTTTTCTGGGTATGAGAACTTGGCTTTGGCAAAGAGCTCGCCACACTTTCTGAGAGACAGGTGGCTGCTGATTTCTCAGGTCAGTAAGTAGAGGCAGCTTAACCTTGGGGTTGAGGACTCACAACACAAGTGATGTTTTACCTTTGATCAACAGTCAAGCAATCTCTCATGGGCTTGTCTGCTAACAAGCTTGTGCTACCTCCTGGAATAACTTCACTGAGGATAAATTAAAATTATAGTGGCCACTTGGGGAGCTTTGACATGAACAAGGATGTTCATTCGAGAAATGCCTGAGGCATAAAGGGAAAAGAAACTCTCAAGAGGAGATTGTATAACTGGTCTGCCTAAAAAAGAGAGAACACTGTGATTAATGTAGGAGATTTCCCTCTATTCCCATTCTTTAGGAATTAATAAGGACTGGCTTTTAATTGTATGGCTTCATAATATTGTCAGGGACTTGAGTTACTGTTTAAAGCAGCTGTAATGACTTTCTCTTTTGTGTCTCTGTATATGTGAAAAAGGTTTTCCTGCATCTAAACTTTCTCCCTTCTCCTTACAGAAAAAAGACAAACTCTGACAGTGATGATTTCATATTTGTCTAAAGCTATCTCTCTCTCACTATTTGTTTTGTTTTGTTTTGTTATTGTTCTATCCTTCTCTTTTCCCCTCACTTGGGACATTTTTTAAAGATTAATTACTCAGAGGACTTCCCTGGTGGCGCAATGGTTAAGAATTCACCTGCCAATGCAGGGAACGTGGGTTCGAGCCCTGGTCCAGGAAGATCCCACCCACATGCCACAGAGCAACTAAGCCCATGCACCACAACTGAGCCTGTGCTCTAGAGGACTCGAGCCACAGCTACTGAGCCCGTGTGCCACAATTACTGAGCCTGCGCTCTAAAGCCCTCGAGCCACAACTACTGAGCTTGTGTGACACAACTACTGAAGCCCACATGCCTAAAGCCCGTGCTCTGCAACAAGAGAAGCCACCGCAATGAGAAGCCTGCTCACCACAACGAAGAGGAGCCCCCTCATGCCGTAACTGGAGAAAGACCACGCACAGCAACGGAGACCGAACGCAGCCAAAAAATAAATAAAATTACAAAAAGACATCTATCCTATGATTTAACTTAGAAACAATTTTATATTTTGTAAGCTTAAAATATTTGTTTCAACAATGATCCTTTTCTTGCCCCATAAAACCAATATACAAAATTTAGAAATTTTAAGTCTTGAAGTTTTAATACTAGTCATGTGCACTAGAATATTGTCTTAGCATTAATTTTATATAGTAAAACCAGGGCAGTATAGACATAGGGTTGTCTTTCATCAATATGATTAACTCATTCCAATTTGTCCAAATTTAACAGAAATATTACAGGATACTTTAAAAATATACTTTATAAACTTGTATTCATGAGACAAAATTTAAAAAATGTTAAAATGTAAAAAGCTCTTATATTGAAAGTAAGATCTCTCATAGCTATAGTAATGAAGGCTATTCTTTGAATACATTTGTCTACATTTTATAATGCAAAATAAACTGTTTATTGGCATTTTTCTTGTCTCTTAGATATTTTTACTATTTAGTATGCAAAATAGTGACAGTTTTCTTTCTGAGCAATTAATCTTTTTTAAAATTAATTAATTAATTTATTTATTTTTGGCCTAGTTGCTCCACGACATGTGGGATCTTCCCGCACCAGGGCTCGAAGCCATGTCCCCTGCATTGGCAGGCAAATTCTTAACCACTGCGCCACCAGGGAATTCCAGGATAGATGTCTTTTAAAGGGTTTTGATTTTATAAAATTCTTAAAATACTACAAATCATGAGGACTTAATGTTTTAGCTAAAATTGTAATTTCTAAATACTTAGTTAAAATGTTAAGACTAGAAAATGTTGAATTACTTGCTATATAATATGTGGATACCTGAACAGTTTCTAAGCTAAAATATATATATATATATATATATATATATATGTGTGTGTGTGTGTGTTTGTGTGTGTGTATATATATACATATATATATACACACACACACATACATATAGTTTTAATTTACCCATATTCATATACAGTATATAAGGGCCATAAATTAATAGAGTATGTAAGCACCTTTGGCTGATGTGTTTATTCTGTTTCCTGAAAATGTAAAAGGTAATCTAAAATGTGTACCCATAAAAATTTAGTTAAGCAGTTCTTGGTTTCTTGCCTTTTAGTTTTCCCTGTGTCTGGAGAAAACAAAAATTGGTTACCTTGGCTAAATGTGGTAATCAATAAAAATTATAAAGACTATATTTATATAATAATTACAGAAAATGTGAATATGTATATAAGATAATGAATATGGTTTGTTAAGGAATTATTCGTTTATTAAATGATAATTCAGTGTAATATATAAACTTGTTTTAATATGCTGAGATAAAGTATATCATAAAAACTAAAATTTCATTATATATGCATTATGTATTTATGTATGTCTACATATACATACAAAGGCATATTAATTTAGTTCTATACATGACAAAAAGGAAAATTCAAAGGTATATTCCATGTTAATAGATTTATTCACAGAAAAAGGCTTATAAATCTTTTACTGCAAATTGTAATACGCACAAAAAGAGTAATATTAGGGTTTTCTTTCGATAAAATGACCAAGTTATTTTGTGCCTAGATAAGAGTTTTCTTTTTATTATTATTATTTATTTAATTTATATTTGGCTGCATCAGGTCTTAGTTGCTGCCCTCGGGATCTTCGTTGAGGCACGCGGGATCTTTTAGTTGCAGCATGCCAGATCTTTTGTTGTGGCACACGGGCTTCTCTCTAGTTGTGGCGTGTGCGTTTTCTCTTCTCTACTTGTGGTGTGTGGGCTCCAGAGCGTGTGGGCTCTGTAGTTTGCGTCATGCAGTCTCTCTAGTTGAGGTGCGTGAGCTCAGTAGTTGTAGCACACGGGCTTAGTTGCCCCGTGGCATGTGGGATCTTAGTTCCCTGCCCAGGGATCGAACCCACGTCCCTTGCATTTTAAGGCGGATTCTTTACCACTGGACCACCAGGGAAGTCCCAAGAGTTTTCTTTTGAATTACCAAAATATCCTGTTAACTCTCTGTCCTTCTCTTGAATAACACAAATTTCTTCTTTTTTTAAGTTACTAGGTAAGATATCAGAGGAAGACTGTGGTCAAACTTCAATGAAAAGGACCTTACCAGGTACTGTAAACAAGTAACACAGCGGTAATTCCAGGCCTCCAAAGTCAACAGACACGGGAAGACTGTCCTGGGACCTCAAACAGAGGAATCGGAGGAATCATTCCAAAGTACATAACTGCAGGAAGGGTCACCCTCCCCCAAAACCCACCAGACAAGACCACCAGAGCCACAAATTGCTATGATTTAATCTGCATGTGCTTTTGCTCTTTTTCTTTACTCTTTCCTCTCCGCCAAGTTAAGGTTTAAATTATTGACACTTCTTATCTATGAACTATGATAACTCAAAGGTCTTTATCCTTAATACTATTTTATTTTCTACCTTAGTGACTCCTCGGTGTGAGTCCAATACGAGGCAGCATGCAATTACCCCGTCTGTTGGGTGTGTACGTACTTTCCTTTGGGTGCCGCCCAACTTCCTTTGCTATCAATTTCGTGGAATTAATCACCTGATTTCTATCTTTGGTTGGTAAGACTCAACCAAAAAGTGATCTGGGGATGAAAAATAGTGTTATAATAGGCCAAACAACGAGAATTCTAAAACCCCCTATCACGTCATACATAGAAAGGAAGGTTTCAGTCCTAAACAAAACAATGCTCAGAAACGTTTTGTGAAAATTTAGCTATTCCAAACAAATTTTCACTAAAGCCAGTGATGGAGATGAAAGGAGTGACAAGGGGGTACTTTGAGAAAACAGAACACAGGGAATTCCCTGGCAGTTCAGTGGTTAGGACTCCATGCCTTCACTGCCAAGGGCACAGATTCAATCCCTGATCAGGGAATTAAGACCCAGAAGACCTGTGCGGTGCAGCCAAAAAAAGAAAAAAAAGAAAAGAAAAGAGAACACAGTGAGAGGAAAGGAGAGAGTTAAGAGTTCAGTGAGGGTAGATGGGCCCCAAAGGATACTCAGGCAAAAAGACAACAGAAGTAAATATGCCTCTGCAGAGTCCCCAGAGAAGATGGAAGCCAGTGCTATGGAGCCTGTAAATGGTCTGGAACATGGGCCTCTGTGGAATCCAGTAAGAAGGTAGAAGCCACAGGTACAAGGGCTGAGAGAGGGCCTGGTTATAGGTCCTCTGTGGGTCACTGAGAGGTTGAAGGCAGAGACTGAACTGAACCCCTCAGAGGAATGGTGGGAGGGATGGGACTATGAGGCGGCAGCATCTTCCATAGACTCCCCAAACAGCAGAATGTCAGCTTCCATGACCACTCCTCCCCACTCACAGTGGGGATCTTGATGAAACAGTGGCCACAGACTTCCTGCAACAGGGAGCTTGGCCATGTGTCTGCAGAAGACAAGAGGAATAAGCTAAAATCAAGAGGGCTGGGATGGGGGCCTCACAGAGCTAGAAACACATTACATCCCCCCACATCCCAGACTTCACAATGCTTCTCTTATTCCTCATGCCAAGGCTTTCTTTCACATTCCCTTCCCTACAGGTTTTCCCTCCAACGTCAACCCCAGGCTGCACTGGGCCCTGGAACTGCATAAGTCATCCTAGGAAGAGGGATACAGGAGAGAGGGGGAGAGATTAATCTCCTGTTCATTAGGAAAGCTTGTTCTGTGCTACAGTGGATTCTTTTCAGTCAGCCTCTCCACTGTGAGAATCAAAAAATCTGGGTTACTTGTGGTGAAGAGAGGAGCAAAGTGTTATTTTAGGAGGCTGAGTGGAATGATCCTTTGGGGGAGACATTTGGGAGAC